>NW_025550917.1:300000-442500 GCF_905237065.1 Salmo salar | reverse complement strand
TGGTACTGACCAGCCCCCCAGTGATCAGAATGAGAGCTCTAAGGTTCTGGTACTGACCAGCCCCCCAGTGATCAGAATGAGAGCTCTAAGGTTCTGGTACTGACCAGCCCCCTAGTGATCAGAATGAGAGCTCTAAGGTTCTGGTACTGACCAGCCCCCCAGTGATCAGAATGAGAGCTCTAAGGTTCTGGTACTGACCAGTGATCAGAATGAGAGCTCTAAGGTTCTGGTACTGACCAGTGATCAGAATGAGAGCTCTAAGGTTCTGGTACTAACCAGCCCCCCAGTGATCAGAATGAGAGCTCTAAGGTTCTGGTACTGACCAGCCCCCCAGTGATCAGAATGAGAGCTCTAAGGTTCTGGTTCTGACCAGTGATCAGAATGAGAGCTCTAAGGTTCTGGTACTGACCAGCCCCCCAGTGACCAGTTAATGTGGATTGTCTATTGGAGAGGGAGAGAGGAAGTTGATTTAACCTCTATGGGACCGGCGGGACGAATTCGTCCCACCTACGTAACATCCACTGCCAGCCTGTGGCGCGATTTTCAAAATCTTCAAAATCCTATTACTTCAATTTCTCAAACATATGACTATTTTACAGCCATTTAAAGATAAGACTCTCGTTAATCTAACCACACTGTCCGATTTCAAAAAGGCTTTACAACGAAAGCAAAACATTAGATTATGTCAGCAGAGTACCAAGCCAGAAATAATCAGACACCCATTTTTCAAGCCAGCATATAATGTCACCAAAACCCAGAAGACAGCTAAATGCAGCACTCACCTTTGATGATCTTCATCAGATGACAACCCTAGGACATTATGTTATACAATACATGCATGTTTTGTTCAATCAAGTTCATATTTATATCAAAAACCAGCTTTTTACATTAGCATGTGACGTTCAGAACTAGCATACCCCCGCAAACTTACGGGGAATTCGCTAACATTTTACTAAATTACTCACGATAAACGTTCACAAAAAGCATAACAATTATTTTAAGAATTATAGATACAGACCTCCTCTATGCACTCGATATGTCCGATTTTAAAATAGCTTTTTGGTGAAAGCACATTTTGCAATATTCTAAGTATATAGCCCAGGCATCACGGGCTCGCTATTTAGACATCCGGCAAGTTTAGCACTCACCATAATCATATTTACTATTATAAAAATGTCATTACCTTTTGTTGTCTTCGTCAGAATGCACACCCAGGACGTCTACTTCAATAACAAATGTTGGTTTGGTCCAAAATAATCCATCGTTATATCCGAATAGCGGCGTTTTGTTCGTATGCGTTCCAGACACTATCCGAAATAGTAAAGAAGTGTCGCGCTTGGCGCAATTCCCGACAATAAAATTCAAAGTATTCAATTGCCGTACGTCGAAGCACGTCAACCGCTGTTTAAAATCAATTTTTACGTCATTTTTCTCGTAGAAAAGCGGTAAAATTCCGACAGGGAATCTCCTTTTCGGCAAACAGAGGAAAAAATCCCAAAGGCGGGGGCGGTCGGGGTCACGCGCATAAGCTAGTGTCTCTTGATGGGCCACTTGAGAAAGGCGATAATGTGTTTCAGCCTGGGGCTGGAATGACGACATTCTCTTTTTTCCCGGGCTATGAGAGCCTATGGACGACGTGGGAAGTGTCACGTTAGAGCAGAGATCCTTAGTAAATGATAGAGATGGCAAAGAAGTTCCAGAAATGGTCAGACAGGCCACTTCCTGTAAAGGAATCTCTCAGGTTTTGACCTGCCATTTGAGTTCTGTTATACTCACAGACACCATTCAAACAGTTTTAGAAAATTTAGGGTGTTTTCTATCCATATGTAATAAGTATATGCATATTCTAGTTACTGAGTAGGAGTGGTAACCAGATTAAATCGGGTATGTTTTTTATCCAGCCGTGTCAATGCTGCCCCCTAGCCCTAACAGGTTTAACAGACTTATGGCCAGGGGATAGAAGCTGTTTAGGAGTCTGTTTGTCTGAACCTTGATGCACCGGTACCGCCTGCAGATGCACCGGTACCGCCTGCAGATGCACCGGTACCGCCTGCAGATGCACCGGTACCGCCTGCAGGACAGGAGCATGGAGAACAGTCCTTGTCTCGGGTGGCTGGAGTCTTTGGCAATTTTTCAGACGCTGCCTGGCATGTATGTCCTGGAAGGCTGGGAGCTCACCCCCAGCTCATCCCCCAACGCTGGGCCGTCCGCATCACTCTCTGTCGGGCCTTCCGGTCGAGGGCGGTGCAGTTGCCATACCAATCAGTCAGGATGCTCTCGATGGTGCAGCTGTAAAAGTTCCTAAGGATCTGCGGTGGCCGTGTCAAATCGTTTCAGCCTCCTGAGGGAGAAGAAGAGTTGTCGTGTCTTCTTCGCTGCTGTTCTGGTGTGAGAGGACCCATGTGAAGTCCTCAGCGATGTCGACACCGAGGACCTTGAAGATCTTGACCCTCTTCCCTTACGGCTCCGTCGACGGGGGTGTGAACCCTCCCACCGTTTCCTGTAGTGCACCATCGGCTTCCTGACGTTGAGGGAGACGTTGTTGTCCTTGGCACCACACTGTCAGGGTCTCAGACCTCCTCCCTATAGGCTGTCTCATCGCTGTCGGTGATCAGGTCCTAACAACGTCGTGTCGTCAAGGAAATTCGATGATGGAGTTGGAGTCGTACTTTAGCCACACAGTTGTGGGTAAACAGGGGTTACGGAGGGGGTGGGGGGCTAAGCACACACCCCTGGGGGGCCCCCGTGTTGAGAGTCAGCGTGGCGGAGGGGATGTTGCCTAGGCTCTGGTCAGAACTAGTGCACTACATAGGGAATAGGGTGTGATTTCAGACACCAGAAGTAGTGCACTACATAGGGAATAGGGTGTGATTTCAGACACCAGAAGTAGTGCACTACATAGGGAATAGGGTGTGATTTCAGACACCAGAAGTAGTGCACTACATAGGGAATAGGGTGTGATTTCAGACACCAGAAGTAGTGCACTACATAGGGAATAGGGTGTGATTTCAGACACCAGAAGTAGTGCACTACATAGGGAATAGGGTGTGATTTCAGACACCAGAAGTAGTGCACAAACATAGGGAATAGGGTGTGATTTCAGACACCAGAAGTAGTGCACTACATAGGGAATAGGGTGTGATTTGGCAGGTAGCCTAGCGATTTAAGAGCGTTGGGCCAGTAGCCAAAAAAGGTCACTGGTTCGAATCCCCGAAGATGACTAGGTGAAAAATCTGCCCATGTGCCCTTGAGCAAAGCACGTAACCCTAATTGCTATTGTAATTCGCTCTGGATAAGAGAGTCTACGAAAATGACAAAAATGTAAAATGTAAATTTGAGACTCTCCCTCTGTCTGTCTGTCTGTAGTTCCTGGACCTGATCTCGTCGTCAGGGAGATGGGACCAGAAGAGTATCGAGACTCCCATCATGCTGAAAGAGGGGTAAGAGAGAGAACACATGGGGGGGTAACACTGAGGGGGTTAGGGGGTAAGAGAGAGAACACGGGGGTAACACTGAGGGGGTTAGGGGGTAAGAGAGAGAACACAGGGGGTTAACACTGAGGGGGTTAGGGGTAAGAGAGAGAACACAGGGGGTAACACTGGAGGGGGTTAGGGGTAAGAGAGAGAACACAGGGGGGTAACACTGAGGGGGTTAGGGGGTAAGAGAGAGAACACAGGGGGTTAACACTGAGGGGGTTGGGGGGTAAGAGAGAGAACACAGGGGGGTAACACTGAGGGGGTTAGGGGGTAAGAGAGAAAACACAGGGGGTTAACACTGAGGGGGTTAGGTGTAAGAGAGAGAGAACACAGGGGGTAACACTGAGGGGGTTAGGGGGTAAGAGAGAGAACACAGGGGGTAACACTGAGGGGGTTAGGGGGGTAAGAGAGAGAACACTGAGGGGTAAGAGAGAGAACACCGTTTTGGATCAGGCCCCAGACTCGCTACAGAACCTATATAACCTGGTATCTCTACAGTAGTATTGGATCGGGCCCCAGACTCACTACAGAACCTATATAACCTGGTATCTCTACAGTAGTATTGGATCGGGCCCCAGACTCACTACAGAACCTATCTAACCTGGTATCTCTGCAGTAGTATTGGATCGGGCCCCAGACTCACTACAGAACCTATATAACCTGGTATCTCTACAGTACTATTGGACCGGGCCCCAGACTCACTACCGTCTGTCCTTCACCTCATGTGTTTCTCTGAAGACCTCTCTGTCTGATTATCTGTCCTGGCGATTATCTCTTCCTCCTTCTCTCAGTCACTCATTTCTTCTTCTCTCCAGGTTCATGATCAAGCGAGCCCAGGGGAGGAACCGTTTTGGGTTGAAGAACTTCAAGAAGAGGTGGTTTCGTCTCACTAACCATGAGTTTACCTACCACAAAACCAAAGGTAAGGGCTGAAGGTTTGTGGGGATTCTTCTACGGGTTGTCAGACCTGGTTCTATGTCTGGTCTGTCAGTGTGCTCAACATCTGTGTGTTGTGAAGTTGTTGTTGTGTTTAATTGTATTAATGCTCACCACGTGTGGTTAGATGGTTTCCACTATGTGTTATAGAGGTGTAGTTAGTTAGATGGTATCCACTATGTGTTATAGAGGTGTAGTTAGATGGTATCCACTATGTGTTATAGAGGTGTAGTTAGATGGTATCCACTATGTGTTATAGAGGTGTAGTTAGATGGTATCCACTATGTGTTAAAGAGGTGTAGTTAGTTCGATGGTATCCACTATGTGTTATAGAGGTGTAGTTAGTTGGTTTCCACTATGTGTTATAGAGGTGCAGTTAGATGGTATCCACTATGTGTTATAGAGGTGTAGTTAGATGGTATCCACTATGTGTTATAGAGGTGTAGTTAGATGGTATCCACTATGTGTTATAGAGGTGTAGTTAGTTAGATGGTATCCACTATGTGTTATAGAGGTGTAGTTAGATGGTATCCACTATGTGTTATAGAGGTGTAGTTAGATGGTATCCACTATGTGTTATAGAGGTGTAGTTAGATGGTATCCACTATGTGTTATAGAGGTGTAGTTAGATGGTATCCACTATGTGTTATAGAGGTGTAGTTAGTTAGATGGTATCCACTATGTGTTAGAGAGGTGTAGTTAGATGGTATCCACTATGTGTTAGAGAGGTGTAGTTAGATGGACGGTATCTGGTTGAAACTGGTTGAGAGTGTGCTAAACTGTCATCAATGCAAAGGATGACTTCACTATTATTCTACAATGTGGAAAATGTTAAAAATAAAGAAAAACCCTTGAATGAATCGGTGTCCAAACTTTAGACTGGTACAGTAGGTGGGAGAGGGAAGTAGGTGGGAGAGGGCAGTGTGCAGTAGGTGGGAGAGGGCAGTGTGCAGTAGGTGGGAGAGGGCAGTGTGCAGTAGGTGGCAGAGGGCAGTGTGCAGTAGGTGGGAGAGGGCAGTGGGCAGTAGGTGGGAGAGGGCAGTAGGTGGCAGAGGGCAGTGTGCAGTACGTGGGCGAGGTCAGTACGTGGGAAAGGGCAGTAGGTAGGAGAGGGCAGTAGGTGGGAGAGGGCAGTGTGCAGTAGGTGGGAGAGGGCAGTGTGCAGTAGGTGGGAGAGGGCAGTGTGCAGTAGGTGGGAGAGTGCAGTAGGTGGGAGAGGGCAGTGTGCAGTAGGTGGGAGAGGGCAGTGTGCAGTAGGTGGGAGAGAGCAGTATGCAGTAGGTGGGAGAGGGCAGTAGGTGGGAGAGGGCAGTAGGTGGAGAGGGCAGTGTGCAGTAGGTGGGAGAGGGCAGTGTGCAGTAGGTGGGAGAGGGCAGTAGGTGGGAGAGGGCAGTAGGTGGGAGAGGGCAGTAGATGGGAGAGGGCAGTATGCAGTAGGTGGAAGAGAGCAGTATGCAGTAGGTGGGAGAGGGCAGTGTGCAGTAGGTGGGAGAGAGCAGTATGCAGTAGGTGGGAGAGAGAAGTATGCAGTAGGTGGGAGAGGGCAATAGGTGGCAGAGGGCAGTGTGCACAAGGTGGGAGAGGGCAGTAGGTGGCAGAGGTTAGTGTGCAGTAGGTGGCAGAGGGCAGTGTGCAGTAGATGGGAGAGGGCAGTGTGCAGTAGGTGGGAGAGGGCAGTGTGCAGTAGGTAGGAGAGGGCAGTGTGCAGTAGGTGGGAGAGGGCATAGTGCAGTAGGTGGGAGAGGGCAGTGTGCAGTAGGTGGAAGAGAGCAGTATACAGTAGGTGGGAGAGAGCAGTATGCAGTAGGTGGGAGAGAGCAGTATGCAGTGGGTGGGAGAGGGCAGTAGGTGGCAGAGGGCAGTGTGCAGTAGGTGGGAGAGGGCAGTAGGTGGCAGAGGTTAGTGTGCAGTAGGTGGCAGAGGGCAGTGTGCAGTAGGTGGCAGAGGGCAGTGTGCAGTAGGTGGGAGAGGGCAGTGGGCAGTAGCTGGGAGAGGGCAGTAGGTGGCAGAGGGCAGTGTGCAGTAGGTGGCAGAGGGCATTGTGCAGTAGGTGGGAGAGGGCAGTGTGCAGTAGGTGGGAGGGGACAGTATGCAGTAGATTGGAGAGGACAGTAGGTGGGAGAGGGCAGTGTGCAGTAGGTGGGAGAGGGCAGTAGGTGGGAGAGGGCAGTGTGCAGTAGGTGGGAGAGGGCAGTGTGCAGTATGTGGGGGAGGGCAGTGTGCAATAGGTGGCAGAGGGCAGTAGGTGGGAGAGGGCAGTGTGCAGTAGATGGGAGAGTGAGTGTGCAGTAGGTGGGAGAGGGCTGTAGGTGGGAGAGGGCAGTGTGCAGTAGGTGGGAGAGGGCAGTAGGTGGGAGAGGGCAGTGTGCATTAGGTGGGAGAGGGCAGTGTGCAGTAGGTGGGAGAGGGCAGTGTGCAGTAGGTGAGAGAGGGCAGTGTGCAGTAGGTGGGAGAAGGCAGTATGCAGTAGATTGGAGAGGACAGTAGGTGGGAGAGGGCAGTGTGCAGTAGGTGGGAGAGGGCAGTAGGTGGGAGAGGGCAGTGTGCAGTAGGTGGGAGAGGGCAGTGTGCAGTATGTGGGGGAGGGCAGTGTGCAATAGGTGGCAGAGGGCAGTAGGTGGGAGAGGGCAGTGTGCAGTAGATGGGAGAGTGAGTGTGCAGTAGGTGGGAGAGGGCTGTAGGTGGGAGAGGGCAGTGTGCAGTAGGTGGGAGAGGACAGTAGGTGGGAGAGGGCAGTGTGCATTAGGTGGGAGAGGGCAGTGTGCAGTAGGTGGGAGAGGGCAGTGTGCAGTAGGTGAGAGAGGGCAGTGTGCAGTAGGTGGGAGAAGGCAGTTTGCAGTAGGTGGGAGAGGGCAGTGTGCAGTAGGTGGGAGAGGGCAGTGTGCAGTAGGTGGGAGAGGGCAGTGTGCAGTAGGTGGGAGAGGGCAGTGTGCAGTAGGTGGGAGAAGGAAGTTTGCAGTAGGTGGCAGAGGGCAGTATGCAGTAGGTGGGAGAGGGCAGTGTGCAGTAGGTGGGAGAGGGCGGTGTGCAGTAGGTCGGAGAGGGAAGTGTGCAGTAGGTGGGAGAGGGCAGTGTGCAGTAGGTAAGAGTGGCAGTGTGCAGTAGGTGGGAGAGGGCAGTGTGCAGTAGGTGGGAGAGGGCAGTGTGCAGTAGGTGGGAGGTGCAGTGTGCAGTAGGTGGAGAGGGCAGTGTGCAGTAGGTGGGAGAGGGCAGTGTGCAGTAGGTGGGAGAGGGCAGTGTGCAGTAGGTGGGAGAGGGCAGTGTGCAGTAGGTGGGAGAGGGCAGTGTGCAGTAGGTGGGAGAGGGCAGTGTGCAGTAGGTGGGAGAAGGAAGTTTGCAGTAGGTGGGAGAGGGCAGTGTGCAGTAGGTGGGAGAGGGCAGTAGGTAGGAGAGGGCAGTATGCAGTAGGTGGGAGAGGGCAGTGTGCAGTAGGTGGGAGAGGGCGGTGTGCAGTAGGTCGGAGAGGGAAGTGTGCAGTAGGTGGGAGAGGACAGTGTGCAGTAGGTAAGAGAGGGCAGTGTGCAGTAGGTGGGAGAGGGCAGTGTGCAGTAGGTGGGAGAGGGCAGTGTGCAGTAGGTGGGAGAGGGCAGTGTGCAGTAGGTGGGAGAGTGCAGTGTGCAGTAGGTGGGAGAGGGCAGTGTGCAGTAGGTGGGAGAGTGCAGTGTGCAGTAGGTGGGAGAGGGCAGTGTGCAGTAGGTGGGAGAGGGCAGTGTGCAGTAGGTGGGAGAGGGCAGTGTGCAATAGGTGGGAGAGGGCAGTGTGCAGTAGGTGGGAGAGGGCGGTGTGCAGTAGGTGGGAGAGGGCAGTGTGCAGTATGTGGGAGAGGGCAGTGTGCAGTATGTGGGAGAGCGCAATGTGCAGTAGGTGGGAGAGGGCAGTGTGCAGTAGGTGGGAGAGGGCAGTCTGCAGTAGGTGGGAGAGGGCAGTGTACAGTCTGTGGGAGAGGGCAGTGTGCAGTAGGTGGGAGAGGGCAGTAGGTGGGAGAGTGCAGTAGGTGGGAGAGGGCAGTATGCAGTATGTGGGAGAGGGCAGTGTGCAGTATGTGGGAGAGGGCAGTGTGCAGTATGTGGGAGAGCGCAATGTGCAGTATGTGGGAGAGCGCAATGTGCAGTAGGTGGGAGAGGGCAGTGTGCAGTAGGTGGGAGAGGGCAGTGTACAGTCTGTGGGAGAGGGCAGTGTGCAGTAGGTGGGAGAGGGCAGTAGGTGGGAGAGTGCAGTAGGTGGGAGAGGGCAGTATGCAGTAGGTGGGAGAGGGCAGTGTGCAGTAGGTGGGAGAGGGCAGTGTGCAGTAGGTGGGAGAGGGCAGTGTGCAGTAGGTGGGAGAGGGTAGTGTGCAGTAGGTTGGAGAAGGCAGTGTGCAGTATGTGGGAGAGGGCAGTAGGTGGGAGAGAGCAGTAGGCGGGTCAGTACTAACAGTCTAGAAGGGTCCATGTAGTGATGTTAAACACACAGAATCCATACACAGTCACACACACACACACACACACACACACACACACACACACACACACACACACACACACACACACACACACACACACACACACACACACACAGCTGTCTGTTCTGGTTATCTGATGCAGTGCCTTGTTTTCTCCAGGTGAGGGCGCTCTCTGCAGAATCCCTATAGAGAACATCCTGGCTGTGGAGAGACTGGAGGAAGAGTCATTCAAGATGAAGAACGTAAGAATTACAAAACCATCAAACACCAACTACCAAACACCAGCACAAATCAACAACCAGGGTATTAATTGACTGTTATGAGTCCTGACTCCACAGGTAGTATTGTCTGTTATGAGTCCAGACTCCACAGGTAGTATTGTCTGTTATGAGTCCTGACTCCACAGGTAGTATTGTCTGTTATGAGTCCAGACTCCACAGGTAATATTGTCTGTTATGAGTCCTGACTCCACAGGTAGTATTGTCTGTTATGAGTCCTGACTCCACAGGTAGTATTGTCTGTAGATCTATGTAGATGGGACGTGGTGTTCCAGGACTGGTTTCTGCTGCAGGAGTTAGAGACGGAGACCTGAAGAAGGTTTATACACTGCTGGTTGTAACATGTCCCTCTCTCCCTCCTCCTCCTCCTCCTCCTCCCCTCCACTAGACGTCCCCCTGGATGTTCCAGGTAATCAAGCCCAGAGAGGGCTAATGACTGTGTACTCTCCTCTCAATTCAGTGGGCCTCCTCTCAATTCAGTGGGCCTCCTCTCAATCCAGTGGGCCTCCTCTCAATTCACTGGGCCTCCTCTCAATTCACTGGGCCTCCTCTCAATTCAGTGGGCCTCCTCTCAATTCACTGGGCCTCCTCTCAATTCACTGGGCCTCCTCTCAATTCAGTGGGCCTTTATTGGGCCTCCTCTCAATTCAGTGGGCCTCCTCTCAATTCAGTGGGCCTCCTCTCAATTCAATGGGCCTCCTCTCAATTCAGTGGGCCTCCTCTCAATTCAGTGGGCCTTCTCTCAATTCAGTGGGCCTCCTCTCAATTCAGTGGGCCTCCTCTCAATTCAGTGGGCCTTCTCTCAATTCAGTGGGCCTTTATTGGCATGGAAAACATGTGTTTACATTTCCAAAAAAAGTGAAATAAACAATAAACAAAAGTGAAAAGACACAAAAAACAACATCAACAACAAACTATTTTGAATTTAACAATAAATATTGTACTCAAAAAGGTTTAAAAAAATATAGACATTTCAATCATTTTAGCAACGTGTAAATAGTTGTAGTATGAATAGCAGGGGAAGATAAATAAACATAAATATTGGTGGTATTTACAATGTTGTTTATTCTCCACTGATTGTCCTTTTGTCATGGCAACAGGTCACACATCTTGCTGCTGTGATTTCACATTGTGGTATTTCACCCAGTAGATATGGGAGTTTACCAATGTTTGATTTGTTTTCAAATTCTTTGTGTATCTGTGTAATCTGAGGGAAATATGTGTCTCTAATATGGTCATATGGTCATTTGGCAGGAGGTTAGGAAGTGCAGCTCAGTTTCCACCTCATTTTGTGGGCAGTGTTGCACATAGCCTGTCTTCTCTTGAGAGCCATGTCTGCCTACGGTGGCATTTCTCAATAGCAAGGCTATGATCACTGAGTCTGTACATAGTCAAATCATTTCCTTAAGTTTGGATTAGTCACAGTGGTCAGGTATTCTGTCACTGTGTTCTCTCTGTTTAGGTCCAAATATCATTCTAGTTGGCTCTGTTTTTTTGTTATTTTTTTCCAGTGTGTCAAGTAATTATCTTTTTGTTTTCTCATGATTTGGTTGGTGTCTAATTGGTTGTGTCTAATTGTGTTGCTGTCCTGGGGCTCTGTGGGGTCTGTTTGTGTTTGTGTTTGTGAACAGAGCCCCAGGACCAGCTTGCTTAGGGGACTCTTCTCCAGGTTCATCTCTCTGTAGGTGATGGCTTTGTTATGGAAGGTTTGGGAATCGCTTCCTTTTAGGTGGTTGTAGAATTTAACGGCTCTTTTCTGGATTTTGATAATTAGCGGGTATCGGCCTAATTCTGCTCTGCATGCATTTTTTGGTGTTTATTTTATATTTTTGCAGAATTCTGCATGCAGAGGCTCGATTGGGTTTCCCATTTAGTGAATTCTTGGTTGGTGAGCGGACCCCAGACCTCACAACCATAAAGAACAATGGGTTCTACAGATGAATGGGTTCTACAGATGAATGGGTTCTACAGATGAATGGGTTCTACAGATGAATGGGTTCTACAGATCAATGGGTTCTACAGATCAATGGGTTCTACAGATTAATGGGTTCTACAGTATACCTGCTGTAGTATTTTTAGCCAAATCATTTTGATGGCATAGAAGGCCCTTCTTGCCTTGTCTCTTAGATCGTTCACAGCCTTACTCTTCTCTCTCTCTCTCTCTCCCCCTCTCTCCCTCTCTCTCTCTCCCTCTCTCCCTCTGTCTCTCTATCTCTCTCTCTCTCTCTCTCTCTCTCTCTCTCTCTCTCCCCCATCCCTTCTCTCTCCCACTCTTTCTCTCTATCTCCCACTATCTCTCTCTCTCTCTCTCTCTCCCCATCCTCTCTCTCTCTCTCTCTCTCTCTCTCTCTCTCTCTCTCTCTCTCTCTCTCTCTCTCTCTCTCTCTCTCTCTCTCTCTCTCTCTCTCTCTCTCTCTCTCTCTCTCTCTCTCTCTCTCTCTCTCTCTCTCTCTGTATCTCTCTCCCCCATCCCTTCTCTCCCCCATCCCTTCTCTCCCCCCTCTCTCTCTCTCTCTCTGTATCTCTCTCCCCCATCCCTTCCCCCAGATGTTCCAGGTAATTCAGCCAGAGAGAGCTCTGTACATCCAGGCTAATAACTGTGTGGAGGCCAGAGACTGGATAGACATCCTGACCAAGGTCAGCCAGTGCAACAGGAAGAGACTGAGCACCTACCACCCCTCAGCTTACCTCAACGGACACTGGCTCTGCTGTAAGATGTCTGCCGACACAGAACCAGGCTGTACACCCTGTACTGGGTGAGTAACTCTCTGTCTCTTCCTCTCTCTGTCTCCCTCTGTCTCTCTCTATCTCTCTCTCCCTCTCTCTCTGTCTCTCCCTCTCTCTCTCTGTCTCTCTGTCTCTCTCTCTCTGTCTGTCTCTCTCTGTCTCTCTCTCTCTCTCTCTCTCTCTCTCTCTCTCTCTCTCTCTCTCTCTCTCTCTCTCTCTGTCTCTCTCTCTGTCTCTCTCTGTCTCTCTCTCTCTCTGTCTGTCTCTCTCTCTGTCTCTCTCTGTCTCTCTCTCTCTGTCTCTCTCTCCCTGTCTGTCTCTCTCTCTCTCTGTTTCTGTCTCTGTCTCTCTCTGTCTCTCTCTCATACATGTTTTATAATTCTTTGTGTATCTGTGTAATCTGTGGGAAATATGTGTCTCTAATATGGTCATACATTGGACAGGAGGTTAGGAAGTGCAGCTCAGTTTCCACCTCATTTTGTGGGCAGTGTTGCACATAGCCTGTCTTCTCTTGAGAGCCAGGTCTGTCTACGGCGACCTTTCTCAATAGCAAGGCTATGCTCACTGAGTATGTACATAGTAGATGGTCAGTGAAGAGATAGATCATGTAGTGGGTCAGTGAAGGGGTTGACCCTGTAGTGGGTCAGTGAAGGGGTAGACCCTGTAGTGGGTCAGTGAAGGGGTTGACCCTGTAGTGGGTCAGTGAAGGAGTTGACCCTGTAGTGGGTCAGTGAAGGGGTTGACCCTGTAGTGGGTCAGTGAAGGGGTAGACCCTGTAGTGGGTCAGTGAAGGGATAGACCCTGTAGTGGGTCAGTGAAGGGGTTGACCCTGTAGTGGGTCAGTGAAGGGGTTGACCCTGTAGTGGGTCAGTGAAGGGGTAGACCCTGTAGTGGGTCAGTGAAGGGATAGACCCTGTAGTGGGTCAGTGAAGGGATAGACCCTGTAGTGGGTCAGTGAAGGGGTTGACCCTGTAGTGGGTCAGTGAAAGGGTTGACCCTGGGTTGACCCTGTAGTGGATCAGTGAAGGGGTTGACCCTGTAGTGGGTCAGTGAAGGGGTAGACCCTGTAGTGGGTCAGTGAAGGGGTTGACCCTGTAGTGGGTCAGTGAAGGGGTAGACCCTGTAGTGGGTCAGTGAAGGGGTAGACCCTGTAGTGGGTCAGTGAAAGGGTTGACCCCGTAGTGGGTCAGTGAAGGGCTTGACCCTGTAGTGGGTCAGTGAAGGGGTTGACCCTGTAGTGGGTCAGTGAAGGGATAGACCCTGTAGTGGGTCAGTGAAGGGGTTGACCCTATAGTGGGTCAGTGAAGGGGTAGACCCTGTAGTGGGTCAGTGAAGGGGAAGACCCTGTAGTGGGTCAGTGAAGGGGTAGACCCTGTAGTGGGTCAGTGAAGGGGTTGACCCTGTAGTGGGTCAGTGAAAGGGGTTGACCCTGTAGTGGGTCAGTGAAAGTGGTTGACCCTGTAGTGGGTCAGTGAAGGTGTTGACCCTGTAGTGGGTCAGTGAAGGGGTTGACCCTGTAGTGGGTCTGTGAACGAGTTAACCCTGTAGTGGGTCAGTGAAGGGGTTGACCCTGTAGTGGGTCAGTGAAAAGGTAGACCCTGTAGTGGGTCAGTGAAGGGGTAGACCCTGTAGTGGGTCAGTGAAGGGGTTGACCCTGTAGTGGGTCAGTGAAGGGGTTTACCCTGTAGTGGGTCTGTGAACGAGTTAACCCTGTAGTGGGTCAGTGAAGGGGTTGACCCTGTAGTGCATGGGTGTCAAATTATATTTGGCCCGCGAGACAATACCTAATTACTACTAGAGCTGGTATTATACAGCGCATTCACCGCTAATACTACGAATCCCATAATGCTCTGCTGTTGTTTTCGCGCGCCAATCAGGACAGGACCCAGAAACGCCCTCTCCTCTGTGACAGTTGTCATAGCAACATAGACGCTACAACTGTCAGCGCGCTATCCCTTCCCAAAAATGGCGAAAAGAAAGGCAGAAAACAGGAGCTTTCTGGACAAGTGGGAGGCAGAATATCTGTTTACATATGTAAAAGACAAACCTGTTTGTCTTGTTTGTGGAGTCAACGTGGCTGTAAGTAAGGAGTACAACATTAGACGACACTATGAAACGAAACACCATGACAAATACAAGGACCTGGACATGACTCAAAGGAGCCAGAAAGTAGAGGAGATGGAAAGAAGTTTGGTTTCACAACAACAAAAAAGCCACATCACAAAGTGAGGCTGCTGTAAAGGCTAGTTATATAGTGGCAGCAGAGATCGCAAAATCAGCCCGGCCCTTTAATGAGGGAGAGTTCGTGAAAAAGTGCATGATGAAAGTTTGTGACCTCGTATGCCCAGAGAAAAAGCAAGCATTTTCAAACGTGAGCCTGAGCAGGAACACAGTAGCTGATTGCACATGTGATCTTGCCACCAATCTGTATGACCAGCTGATGGAAAAGGGAAAAGATTTCGTTGCGTTTCCCTCGCTGTGGATGAGAGCTGCGACGCATCTGATACTGCTCAGCTGTCAGTCTTCATCCGTGGAGTATTATCATTTTATTTGTAAAATTATTAGCCAGTGGAAAAAGTTTATTTTGGTATTTAAATCAGAAGGCTGCAAATAGAAAAGAGGCATGCGATTTTTATTTAAATTTTATTTATTTAATAAATGAATGCCATTGATGTGTTTTTTCATTTGAAATTCGATTTTGCATGTCTCCACTATTAAATTATATATTGTATGGTAATAAGCGATGCTTGTTCCATATTCAATGTTAAAGCAAAACTTGTTTGGGTCCATATTAAAAGGTTCATTTGTTCAATGTTGGCCCGCGACTTTGTTCAGGTTTTACATTTTGGCCCACTGGGTATTTGAGTTTGACACCCCTGCTGTAGTGGGTCAGTGAAGGGGTAGACCTCACCACTTCAGGTCATCATCATCATCATCATCATCAGTTAGACTGATGTCTTTCTCTCACCTTCATCTCGTACTCTCTCTCTCTATCTTCCCTTCTCTCTCTCTCTATCACTCTCTCTCTCTCTTCTGTTTTTCACCTCTCTCTCTCTCTCTCTTCTGTTTTTCACCTCTCTCTCTCTCGGACGTGTCTGTGTTTTGGTCCTTGATATTGAACTGAGATATCTGTGGTCTGTGTGGGTCCTGGTAATCATGACGTAGTTGATATCGTGTGGGTCCTGGTAATCATGATGTGGGTGTTTCTGTGTCCCAGAGGCCTGCCGGCCAACATTCAGCTGGATGTGGACGGAGACCGAGAGGCAGAGAGAATCTACTCCCTGTTCAGCACGTACATGAACAAACTGGTCAACATGCAAGGTCAGATAGACAGACTGTCTGCCCGTGTGTGTGTGTGTGTGTGTGTGTGTGTGTGTGTGTGTGTGTGTGTGTGTGTGTGTGTGTGTGTGTGTGTGTGTGTGTGTGTGTGTGTGTGTGTGTGTGTGAGTCTCTCTACCTCACCGTGTTCTCCCCCCCCCTCCAGAGGCCTGTGTGTGTGTGTGTGTGTGTGTGAGTCTCTCTACCTCACCGTGTTCTCCCCCCCTCCAGAGGCCTGTGTGTGTGTGTGTGTGTGTGTGTGTGTGTGTGTGTGTGTGTGTGTGTGTGTGTGTGTGTGTGTGTGTGTGTGTGTGTGTGTGTGTGTGTGTCTCTCTACCTCACCGTGTTCTCCCCCCTCCAGAGGCCTTTGTGTGTGTGTGTGTGTGTGTGTGTGTGTGTGTGTGTGTGTGTGTGTGTGTGTGTGTGTGTGTGTGTGTGTGTGTGTGTGTGTGTGCTCTCTACCTCACCGTGTTCTCCCCCCCTCCAGAGGCCTGTGTGTGTGTGTGTGTGTGTGTGTGTGTGTGTGTGTGTGTGTGTGTGTGTGTGTGTGTGTGTGTGTGTGTGTGTGTGTGTGTGTGTGTGTGTGTGTGTGTGTGTTTACTCACCGTGTGTTGTCTCCGTGTGTGTGGTGTGTGTGTGTGTGTGTGTGTGTGTGTGTGTGTGTGTGTGTGTGTGTGTGTGTGTGTGTGTGAGTGTGAGTCTCTCTACCTCACCGTGTTCTCTCCCCCCCCTCCAGAGGCGTGTGGCAGCAGGTCGGTATACGACGGCCCAGAGCAGGAGGAATATTCCAGCTTCCTCATCGATGATCCTCGGGAAACTTATAAAACCCTGAAATCCATAATCTCCTCTGTTCAGACGCTGCAGCAGCAGCACACCAAGCACAGACGAGACGTGTTCAGGAAAACCAAGATCGGCAGCCAGTAAGTCTCATTGTACTGTCTGGGTCTGGTCTGGGTCTGGTCTGGGTCTGGTCTGGGACTGGTCTGGGTCTGGTCTGGGACAGGTCTGGGTCTGGTCTGGGACAGGTCTGGGTCTGGGTCTGGGACAGGTCTGGGTCTGGGTCTGGGACAGGTCTGGGACAGGTCTGGGTCTGGTCTGGGTCTGGTCTGGGTCTGGTCTGGGACAGGTCTGGGTCTGGTCTGGGACAGGTCTGGGTCAGTACTAACAGTCTAGAAGGGTCCATGTAGTGATGTTAAACACTGCAGCAGCAGCACACCAAGCACAGACGAGACGTGTTCAGGAAAACCAAGATCGGCAGCCAGTAAGTCTCATTCTACTGTCTGGGTCTGGTCCGGGACAGGTCTGGGTCTGGGTCTGGTCTGGGTCTGGTCTGGGTCTGGTCTGGGTCTGAGACAGGTCGGGGTCTGGTCTGGGACAGGTCTGGGTCTGGTCTGGGACAGGTCTGGGTCTGGTCTGGGACAGATCTGGGTCTGGTCTGGGTCTGGTCTGGGACAGGTCTGGGTCTGAGACAGGTCGGGATCTGGTCTGGGACGGGTCTGGTCTGGGACATGTCTGGGACAGGTCCGGGACAGGTCTGGGTCTGGTCTGGGACAGGTCTGGGTCTGGTCCGAGACAGGTCTGGGACAGGTCTGGGTCTGGTCCGGGTCAGTACTAACAGTCAAGAAGGGTCCATGTAGTGATGTTAAACACTGGGTCTGGTCCGGGACAGGTCTGGGTCTGGTCCGGGTCAGTACTAACAGTCTAGAAGGGTCCATGTAGTGATGTTAAACACACAGAATCCATACACAGTCACACACACACACACACACACACACACACACACACACACACACACACACACACAGTCACTCTGTAATAATGTTCTGTAACGTTTCACCCTCCTGACCCCACCCCTCTTCTCTCTGTTCCGCAGGGAACATCCAATTGGAGACAAGAGTTTTCAGTGTTACATCCACCAGCAGTCTGAGAGCTCCACCTACTCCATCTAGCCCCACCCACCAACCACTGCCATGAAGCGCAGAGCTCCGCCCCCGATGACCTGAGACCTAGCAACACTTCCTGGTTACTCCGGGTCCACGGCTTCCCATGGTGCATCTTTCAGAACACGGACACTCAGAGCCGAGGTCAAATCGGGTAGAAGAGAGAGAGAGAGAGAGAGAGAGAGAGAGAGAGAGAGAGAGAGAAGGGAAGACAGAGAGAGAGAGGGAAGGGAAGGGAAGACAGAGAGAGAGAGAGAAGGGAAGAGAGAGAGAGAGAGAGAGAGAGAGAGAGAGAGAGAAGGGAAGGGAAGACAGAGAGAGAGAGAGAGAAGGGAAGAGCGGACATGAAGCTACTGCCCCACAGCGGACGTGAAGCTACTGCCCCACAGCGGACAGGAAGCTACTGCCCCAACAACGGACATGAAGCTACTGCCCCAACAACGGACATGAAGCTACTGCCCCACAGCGGACATGAAGCTACTGCCCCACAGCGGACAGGAAGCTACTGTCCCACAACGGACATGAAGCTACTGCCCCACAGCGGACAGGAAGCTACTGCCCCACAGCGGACAGGAAGCTACTGCCCCACAGCGGACAGGAAGGTACTGCCCCACAGCGGACAGGAAGCTACTGGCCCACAACGGACATGAAGCTACTGCCCCACAGCGGACAGGAAGCTATCGCCCCACAGCGGACATGAAGCTACCGCCCCACAGCGGACATGAAGCTACCGGCCCACAGCGGACATGAATCTACCGCCCCACAGCGGACATGAAGCTACTGCCCCACAGCGGACATGAAGCTACCGCTCCACAGCGGACAGGAAGCTACCGCCCCACAGCGGACAGGAAGCTACTGCCACACAGCGGACAGGAAGCTACTGCCCCACAACGGACAGGAAGCTACTGCCCCACAGCGGACAGGAAGCTACTGCCCCACAGCGGACATGAAGCTACTGCCCCACAGCGGACAGGAAGCTACTGCCCCACAGCGGACATGAAGCTACTGCCCCACAACGGACAGGAAGCTACTGCCCCACAGCGGACAGGAAGCTACTGCCCCACAGCGGACATGAAGCTACTGCCCCACAGCGGACATGAAGATACTGCCCCACAGCGGACAGGAAGCTACTGCCCCACAGGGGACAGGAAGCTACTGCCCCACAGCGGACAGGAAGCTACTGCCCCACAACGGACAGGAAGCTACTGCCCGACAACGGACAGGAAGCTACTGCCCCACAGCGGACAGGAAGCTACTGCCCCACAGCGGACAGGAAGCTACTGCCCCGCAGCGGACATGAAGCTACTGCCCCAACAACGGACAGGAAGCTACTGCCTCAGCACATTCTGAAACAGTCTTATTTCATTGCTGATGTTTTTGTAATGTTTGATAACAAAATGGTTTAAGTGGTATATTCCTGATATAAAAACAACACATTCCTTTTTTGTATTTCAAGTCACACAGACCAAACTCTAGGTTGGAAGACTGTTCACTTGGGGTCACGTCCGACTATGTATGTGTTTAACCCCCCACCACCCACCGCAGCCCTCCTTCCAGGGAAAGATGATGACAGAGGAAGGAGACGGGCAGGTCATCAGTCAGCGCCAGCGAACATGAGGACGCGAGCTGTTCATCAGACTGATTAGTGCAGCCTTCATTTACAATCTGGATCATCCTGTTTTTAACTGTTAAGATTTGTAGTGTTTAATTCAGTACTCTGTCCCCGGGTCAGATCTCTGTTGCTTCCTGGTCTGTACCCTGTCCCCGGGTCAGAACTCCGCTGCTTCCTGGTCTGTACCCTGTCCCCGTGTCAGAACTCTGCTGCCTCCTGGTCTGTACTCTGTCCCCGGGTCAGAACTCTGCTGCCTCCTGGTCTGTACCCTGTCCCCGGGTCAGAACTCTGCTGCCTCCTGGTCTGTACCCTGTCCCCGGGTCAGAACTCTGCTGCCTCCTGGTCTGTACCCTGTCCCCGGGTCAGAACTCTGCTGCCTCCTGGCCTGTACCCTGTCCCCGGGTCAGAACTACTAATCCCAGTTGTTTCTGCATTCCCCCTGATTTCTCCTGCTGTGAATCTAGTTAATGGTCCGTGCCAGGGCCTATGGAAGGTACGGGCTGTTATGGTTCACTCTCTGCATTGTGTGAAACCAACAGAACTAACCCGGTGACTGGTTGCTATGTCCAAAACAACAGAACTAACCCGGTGACTGGTTGCTATGTCCAAAACAACAGAACTAACCCAGTGACTGGTTGCTATGTCCAAAGCAACAGAACTAACCCGGTGACTGGTTGCTATGTCCAAAACAACAGAACTAACCCGGTGACTGGTTGCTATGTCCAAAGCAACAGAAATAACCCGGTGACTGGTTGCTATGTCCAAAGCAACAGAACTAACCCGGTGACTGGTTGCTATGTCCAAAACAACAGAACTAACCCGGTGACTGGTTGCTATGTCCAAAACAACAGAACTAACCCGGTGACTGGTTGCTATGTCCAAAACAACAGAACTAACCCGGTGACTGGTTGTTTATGTCCAAAACAACAGAACGAACCCGGTGACTGGTTGTTTATGTCCAAAACAACAGAACTAACCCGGTGACTGGTTGTTTATGTCCAAAACAACAGAACTAACCTGGACATCCATTCTTTCTGTAGGTTGTGTGTATTGTTACGTACAGAGTCTTCCACGATGGCAGACAGTTAGTCTTCTATAGTCTGGCTACCAGTCTGGTTAGAGAACATTTCACTCCTATTGTCATTTGTTTCCTAATGGAAAGCTAGCTAAACAGACTGGTACCCAGTCTTGTCTTTTCCTACATCTATATTTCTGAACAAAGTCATCTGTGTTGCTGTGATATCTTTGTATATCTCCAAAACCACGACCCATTTAAAAAAAAAACATAATGCCAATTGCTACAAATGTGTATTTTCTATCTTTGTGGGTTTTTTTTTAAAATGTTTGATGCTCCTCGTACAATTGAGTGTAATATAACCCCTAATCCACCTTTACAATAAATTCCTCTTGTAAAACACCCCTTCTAAAAGAGAACAATTTATTTTGTATAAATATATCAAGAGCATTAATAAGAAGGTTTTATGTCTCTCTGTACAGAACAACTGAATGGTTTAAAATTAGTTTTTTTTTTGTTTGTTGTTGTTGTTGTTGTCCTGGAATAACTAAATGAAGATAATATTAATTCAAACCGCTTGTTGTCTGACTGGCTTTCATTCAGAATGTACGGAAGCCCAAGGGTTCATTCAAGGATCTGTCCTTTTGATTGGTCAAACCAAGACAGGGGGGCGGGGAAGCAGGAGTTGAAAGGTCACTGATGTGTGTATTGATGGTACTATTTGGGCCATAAACTCGCAGTGTGTCCCGTCAATGTGATAATTTTAAATGGAGTGCATGAGAGAGAGGCAGTGTGTGTGTAGTGTGTGTGTAGTGTGTGTAGTGTGTGTGTAGTGTGTGTGTGTAGTGTGTGTGTAGTGTGTGTGTAATGTGTGTGTGTAATGTGTGTGTGTGTAGTGTGTGTGGTAGTGTGTGTGTGTGTGTAGTGTGTGTGTGTATAGTGTGTGTAGTGTGTGTGTGTAGTGTGTGTATAGTGTTGTATAGTGTGTGTGTAGTGTGTGTAGTGTGTGTGTAGTGTGTGTGTATAGTGTGTGTAGTGTGTGTGTATAGTATGTGTAGTGTGTGTGTAGTGTGTGTGTAGTGTGTGTAGTGTGTGTGTGTGTAGTGTGTGCTTGTATGTATGCACTCAAAGTCCCAGCACTGCAACACAGGCAGGCAGCAGAATGTATGTTTGAAGTAGAACAGAGAGTAACAGTGCCCCACTCTGTTGCGAGATGCCTCCACCCCTTGACACCAGTGTGACGTGAACAACATTTGCGGGGTCAACAACAGTGGAATGGTCGGTTTGTCTTCAAAATAAAAGTCCCCCCACTGAAACAGATGGAAACGGATTCTATTTTTGGAATCATGCCACACTGGTACAAGATAATGCTAAGCAAGTTTGGAATGTTGTTATATGAATTCAACAAAAGACAATAATTATTTTTTAAAAAATGCTGAAATTGTAATGTGGATGTATAGTCTATCAAGAGAACATCCCTGGTGTTTATCAAGAGAACATTCCTGGTGCTTATCAAGAGAACATTCCTGGTGCTTATCAAGAGAACATTCCTGGTGCTTATCAAGAGAACATCCCTGGTGCTTATCAAGAGAACATCCCTGGTGCTTATCAAGAGAACATCCCTGGTCATCCCTACTGCCTCTGATCTGGAGGACTCACTAAACAGAGAACATCCCTGGTCATCTCTACTGCCTCTGATCTGGAGGACTCACTAAACAGAGAACATCCCTGGTCATCCCTACTGCTTCTGATCTGGAGGACTCACTAAACAGAGAACATCCCTGGTGCTGATACCTCTGATCTGGAGGACTCAAATGGATCTATACAGACCCAGTGCACTACTTTTAGGAATATTTTTATATATTTATACATATATATATATATATATAAATATTACATTTATCAGCATTCCTATGATCTACTTCAATGTGGCATGATTCCACTACTGTCATCTGTTTGCATGTTTCAATCAGGGTGTCACGTCCTGGCCAGTATAAGGGTTAATTAGTATTGTAGTTTGGTCAGGACGTGGCAGAGGGTATTCGTTTTATGTGGTTCGGGGTGGTGTGTTTGTTAAAAGGGTGTTTGATTTAGTATTTCCGGGTTTTGGTTTATGTTTAGGTATTTCTATGTTTAGTCTAGTGTGTCTGGTTCTATGTTGAGTTAATTGTGGTTGGACTTCCAATTGAAGGCAGCTGTTTGGTGTTGCCTTTGATTGGAAGTCCTATATTAGTTGGGTGTGTTTGTCTTGTATTTTGTGGGTGATTGTTCTGTGTTGAGCCTATGCTTTGCAGACTGTCAGTTTATCGTTCGTTTTCTTGTTTGTTGTTTTTGTATTCGTTTTGATTTAATTAAATGTTCAAAATGAACAACTGCACACCTGCTGCGTATTGGTCTACCTTTTCCGATGATGATTTCGTTATATCGTCAGAAGACGAAGAAATCCCTGACACAGGGACTTTTATTTTGGAAGGTTAAACGCAGATTCCAGTATTGTTACCGACACACGTTCCTCCCCTCCCCCCTCCTCTCCTCTCCTCTCCTCTCCCTTCCCCTCCCCTCCCCTCCCGGTCCAGTCCCAGCTCTCTCCACCGAACAGGCGAAAAAACATTTTCGTGAAGAATAAAGTTGTTTCTAACAGACCTGAGCTGTTTCCCGAGGATCGGTTTTTACTATGTGGAAACATAAAACGGCGTTGGGAGACTCCGTGGTTTGTTTCATCCTTCTGGTGGCGCTTTGCGACGCTCATCGATGTAAGTGAAACTTGATTTAGTTTTTTAATGTTGGATAACTGAAAAATTGACATATGTAGAAAGTAAAAGTACAACTTTGGTGGTTGTTGTTTTTACGCTTTTACAGGATCAGGATATTTTCTTTTCCAAAGAATTAACGGTAAATTGTTACTAAAATACAATTTATATCCGTCAAAGCCAAAGCTACTTTCACAGCATGTTATAAACTCAGGAGAAACATGTTTGAGCTGCGTATGTCGACACAGACAACAGGTGATCTGATGTTTATAGACTTTTCCTGAAGTCTTGGAAGATGAGTGACACCTCCTAGATTTATTCATGTTTTTTTTTACTAAATGCTTTGATTGAAATAAAACCACGTGTTTGGGGGGTAAATACCCTGCTAAACAAGAACAAAGGCCTGTTGAGAAAATGGGACTGTTTACTAATCCGTTTAAATCTACAGTTTGATCCAAATTATTCTTCAATCAAACATGTGGAAAATATCACATACACCGCACAGAAACCCCCTTCTTCCTGCTGCTGTTAATACAAGTAATAACAATGTAATTAACACTGGCCTTCCCGTGTAGCTCAGTTGGTAGAGCATGGTGTTTGCAACGCCAGGGTTGTGGGTTCGATTCCCACGGGGGGCCAGTACAAGTGCATGAAATTAAATGTATGCATTCACTACTGTAAGTCACTCTGGATAAGAGCGTCTGCTAAAATGACTAAAATGTAAATGAGTGTAACAGATGTAATCAGTACTTCGTAACTTCTTGCTGTTGTGTTTTTAAAGAAAAGACGGTCCAGCCATCGACACACAGTTGAGTGGTGTTTTATTCTGACTATAGACAAAAGGAAAAACACATTTAGATGTGTAGGAATCAACCAGTATTTTGATGGCTGTACATTCGTGATTCGTTCCGCTTGCATGTCAATATCACTGTTAGCAGGGAGCTAATGTGACCATTGTAATTAGAGCATGCTAGCTAACTCACTCTTTAACAGCAATAACATTTTTTAAAGAAAAGCACATCCCAGGAAGCCCCTATCACGGCTGTCGTAAGGAGAAGAGGACCAAGGTGCAGGGTGTGTGTCGTTCCACATTTTATTTAATCTGTGAAACTATGCAATATATCGAATAAACAAAACAACAAACCGTGACGCAGAGGAGAAACATACACAACTCAAAAATAATCTCCCACAAAACCAGGTAGAAACACCCCAACTTAAGTATGATCTCCAATTAGAGACAACGTGGACCAGCTTCCTCTAATTGGAGATCATCCCAAACAAAAACCCCCAACATAGAAATACAAAAACTAGAACCTAAGAACATAGAAATAGAAAACATAGAAAAACACCTACTCTACCATAGAAAATAACATCTTACTATGGTCAGGATGTGACAGCCACCTCAATATCTAACAGGTACTGTACATGTACTGTATACATCTGGACATGTACCTAGTGAACTCGTACACATTGTACATCTGAAAATAGAATAGTGTTTCAGAACGTGACCTAATGCTTGCAGGTTAACCTCTATGGGCTAGATGGGACGCTAGCGTCCCCCCCGTGGGGCACTCCATCAACAGCAGGTGCATTTCAAGAGCGGCAAATTTGAAACCAAATAAATGTCAAAATTCAAATTTTTCAAACATACAACTATCTTACACCCTTTGAAAGATAAACATCTCCTTAATCTAACCACGTTGTCCGATTTCAAAAAGGTTTTACGGCGACAGCATAAAGTTAGATTATGTTAGGAGAGTACATTGACAATAGCTGTGTGTAATGTTTTGTCAATTCAAAGACAGGGTCACCAAAACCATAAAACCAGCTAAAATGATGCACTAACCTTTTACAATCTCCATCAGATGACACTCCTAGGACATTATGTTAGACAATGCATGCATTTTTAGTTCTATCAAGTTCATATTTATATCCAAAAACAGCGTTTTACTATGGCATTGATGTTGAGGAAATCGTTTCCCTCCAATAACTGGCAGTCAAGTCAGCACCACAAATTAAATAATTAAAATTAGAAAACATTGGTAAAATATTATATTGTCATTTAAAGAATTATAGATTTACATCTCTTGAACGCAATCAACTTGCCAGATTTAAAAATAACCTTACTGGGAAATCACACTTTGCAATAATCTGAGCACTGCACCCAGAAAAATACGCGTTACGATACAGACTAGCCGCCATGTTGGGGAGATCTAAAATCGAAAATACTATGTAAATAATCCATTACCTTTGATTCTCTTCATCAGATGTCACTTCCAGGTATCACAGGTCCATAACGAATGTAGTTTTGTTCAAAAAAGCTCATAATTTATGTCCAAAAATCTCCGTCTTGTTAGCACATGATCTAAGCCCGCCGGACTTCACTTCATGAACGAGGGGAAAAAATATATTTACGTTCGTTCAAACATGTCAAACATTGTGTAGCATAAATCATTAGGGCCTTTTTTAACCAGAACATGAATAATATTCAAGGTGGACGAATGCATTCTCTTTTATAACGTATTGGAACGAGGGTACCCAACATGAACTCGCGCGCCAGAGTCTAATCGGCCATCACCGTTCCATGGCTCTTGTTCGGTCAGATCTCACAGTAAAAGACTCAAAACACTTTGTAAAGGCTGGTGACATCTAGTGGAAGCAATAGGAAGTGCCAAAACATTAATCAACCCCTGTGTGTTTCAATGGCATAGGCTTAAAGGTAATTCAACACATCAGGTATCCACTTCCTGTCAGAAAATGTCTCAGGGTTTTGCTTGCCAAATGAGTTCTGTTATACTCACAGACACCATTCAAACAGTTTTAGAAACTTTAGGGTGTTTTCTATCCATATATAATAAGTATATGCATATTCTAGTTACTGGGTAGGATTAGTAACCAGATTAAATCGGGTACGTTTTTTTATCCAGCCGTGAAAATACTGCCCCCTAGCCCCAACAGGTTAATATCAGACTGGGAAGAATTTACGTTTGTGACCCCCTCCCCCTTATCTGCAAGTGTAGCCAGTATCATGACTATCATGTAAATTCAACCGCCCTATCACGTCTGTTCCCGCTCTCCTTCTCTGGCACTCGAGGGCGCCAGGCTGTCTATCATTACGCACACCTGTCACCATCATTACGCACACCTGTCACCATCATTACGCACACCTGTCACCATCATTACGCACACCTGTCACCATCATTACGCACACCTGTCACCATCATTACCGTGTATCGGCGCTCATTGAGTAATGGCCGTCGTATGGAGTGGACCAAAATGCAGCGGGTTGAGTGCTCATATTTATGTTTATTGAACACGTAACAAAACAAGAAAACGCACGACAGCTAGAAAGTATTGCAGGCTAACACACAGCAATGCAAAAACAACTTCCCACAAAGGGACAGGTGAAAAAAAGGGCTACCTAAGTATGACTCCCAATCAGCAACAACGATGTACAGCTGTTCCTGTTTGAGAGCCATACCAGGCCAACACAAAGAAATACACAACATAGAAAAACCATAGAAATACAAAACATAGAACAATACCCAAAAACCCCGGAACACATAAAACAAACACCCTCTTACATAAGTACACATCCCAACAAACCCCGAACCACATAAAACAAACATCCCCTGCCACGTCCTGACCAAACTACAATAACAAATAACCCCTTTTACTGGTCAGGACGTGACACATTGGACTCCCCTAGACTCTTTCACTTTTGTCGATCGCCCCTTCTATATCTGTCCGTTCCTCAGTTTGTTCCCTGTGTCAGCCGTTACTGTCGTTGTGTTTTATCCCATGTCCAGACGCTGTCCTTGTTTTGTTTCTCGTCCGTTGTTTATTAACTGTTAACTTCCCCCTTTGTACTTGCTTCTCGTCTCCCAGCGTCCGTCCTTCACACAACCAATATAAATACAGGAACATTGAATAACATTTACATTTACGTCATTTTAGCAGACGCTCTTATCCAGAGCGACTTAAAACGTTTCTGGAGTTTGCAAGTGGAAAACATAACCGACCCATTTACACGTGCGCGTCTGTCTCCAGTCCTGACTCAGAACAGGGCCTCCCAGTTTCTGTCTCGGCACCGCAGGGCCAACGCTCTGTTTGAGGAGAGTAAGAAAGGTAACCTGGAGAGAGAATGTATCGAGGAGCTGTGCAATAAGGAAGAAGCGCGGGAGATCTTTGAAAACTACCCAGAGACGGTGAGTGGCTCCTGAGAGGCCTCTGGCACACTAGTTACAAGATGGCCATGTCAGGAGGGACCTGGGGAGAGAGAGAGGGTAGTCACTAGATGGTCATGTCAGGAGAGACCTGGGGAGAGAGAGAGGGTAGTCACTAGATGGTCATGTCAGGAGAGACCTGGGGAGAGAGAGAGGGTAGTCACTAGATGGTCATGTCAGGAGAGACCTGGGGAGAGAGAGAGGGTAGTCACTAGATGGTCATGTCAGGAGAGACCTGGGGAGAGAGAGAGGGTAGTCACTAGATGGTCATGTCAGGAGAGACCTGGGGAGAGAGAGAGGGTAGTCACTAGATGGTCGTGTGTGTGTGTGTGTGTGTGTGCATGTGTGTGTGTGTGTATGTAACAGACTCAGGTCATTGAACCGTTTCCCCATCGTGTGTTTGTCTACGCTGTGATCTTACCCGTTGGCTCGTGTTGACGTAGCTGAGTGTGATGTAGTGGGACATTGACCTCCATGCTGTTGACTGGTTGAAGATCCCAGACAGACACCAGGCGTCTGCTCATAATGTCTCCTCTTTTCTGTTTTTTACAGGAATATTTCTATCCTCAATATGTCTAAGTTTTCAACCGTTCTGCACTCAGTTGAAGTCCTTTTGTTTTCAGCCATATTTCCATTAGTAACATCTACTCATACAGAATCTAGCTATCCCTCAGCCTCCTTTCCTCAGTGAGTTATCATATGACTGATGCCAGCTAATATAACCCCACTGTATTGTGTTGCTGTCTGATGATATTTTTATTTATTCCACCTTTATTTAACCAAGTAGGCCAGTAGAGAATAAGTCCTTTTTTTAACCAGGTAGGCCAGTTGAGAACAAGTCCTTTATTTAACCAGGTAGGCTAGTTGAGAACAAGGTCTCATTTACAACTGCGACCTGGCCAAGATAAAGCAAAGCAGTATGACATACAACAACACAGAGTTACACATTGAATAAAAAAAACATACAGTCAATAATACAGTAGAAAAATAAGTCTATATACAATGTGAGCAAATGAGGTGAGATAAGGGAGGTAAAGGCAAAAAAAGGCCATGGTGGCGAACTACATACAATATAGCAAGTAAAACACTGGAATGGTAGATTTGCAGTGGAAGAAAGTGCAAAGTAGAAATAGAAATAATGGGGTGCAAAGGAGCAAAATAAATAAATACAGTAGGGGAAGAGGTAGTTGTTTGGGCTAAATTATAGATGGGCTATGTACAGGTGCAGTGATCTGTGAGCTGCTCTGACAGCTGGTGCTTAAAGCTAGTGAGGGAGATATGAGTCTCCAGCTTCAGAGATTTTTGTAGTTCGTATGACTGATGCCAGCTGATATAAACCCCACTGTATTGTATTTCAGTTTGTCTGGGTTCACATCGTGTGGGCATCAACAACTACAACTCCGGAGACTCCAACGTACCTTCAAACCTCAGGACTTGTGTCAAAGGTTGGTAAAGGTTAGAGACGGTCAGGACTTGTGTCAAAGGTTGGTAAAGGTTAGAGATGGTCAGGACCTGTGTCAAAGGTTGGTAAAGGTTAGAGACGGTCAGGACCTGTGTCAAAGGTTGGTAAAGGTTAGAGACGGTCAGGACCTGTGTCAAAGGTTGGTAAAGGTTAGAGATGGTTGTTGAGGTTCAGAGGTTAGGGCTACGGGTTGGTTTAGGGAAGGGTTGTCAAATTTATTTGTTTGACCCCCCCCCGGTTTAGGGGTAGGGTGCTGGCCCACGGGCCGTATGTTTGACCCCCTGGTTTAGGGGTAGGGTGCTTGCCCACGGGCCGTATGTTTGACCCCCCTGGTTTAGGGGTAGGGTGCTGGCCCACGGGCCGTATGTTTGAGCCCTCTGGTTTAGGGGTAGGGTGCTGGCCCACGGGCCGTATGTTTGACCCCCTGGTTTAGGGGTAGGGTGCTGGCCCACGGGCCGTATGTTTGACCCCCTGGTTTAGCGGTAGGGTGCTGGCCCATGGGCCGTATGTTTGAGCCCTCTGGTTTAGGGGTAGGGTGCTGGCCCACGGGCCGTATGTTTGACCCCCTGGTTTAGGGGTAGGGTGCTGGCCCACGGGCCGTATGTTTGACCCCCTGGTTTAGCGGTAGGGTGCTGGCCCATGGGCCATATGTTTGACCCCCCTTGTTTAGGCGTAGAGTGCTAGCCCACAGGTATAGTCATGTCCTGTCTGAATACCTGTATATGTTCTGTATGGTTATGTCCTGTCTGAATACCTGTATGTGTTCTGTATAGTCCTGTCTGGATACCTGTATATGTTCTGTATGGTTAAGTCCTGTCTGAATACCTGTATGTGTTCTGTATAGTCCTGTCTGGATACCTGTATGTGTTCTGTATAGTCCTGTCTAAATACCTGTATATGTTCTGTATGGTCACGTCCTGTCTGAATACCTGTATGTGTTCTGTATAGTCATGTCCTGTCTGGATACCTGTATATGTTCTGTATAGTCCTGTCTGGATACCTGTATATGTTCTGTATAGTCCTGTCTAAATACCTGTATATGTTCTGTATGGTCATGTCCTGTCTGAATACCTGTATGTGTTCTGTATAGTCATGTCCTGTCTGGATACCTGTATGTGTTCTGTATAGTCCTGTCTGAATACCAGTATGTGTTCTGTATGGTCATGTCCTGTCTGGATACCTGTATGTGTTCTGTATGGTCATGTCCTGTCTGGATACCTGTATGTGTTCTGTATGGTCATGTCCTGTCTGGATACCTGTATGTGTTCTGTATGGTCATGTCCTGTCTGGATACCTGTATGTGTTCTGTATGGTCCTGTCTGAATACCTGTATGGTCCTGTCTGAATACCTGTATGTGTTCTGTATGGTCCTGTCTGAATACCTGTATGTGTTCTGTATGGTCCTGTCTGAATACCTGTATGTGTTCTGTATGGTCCTGTCTGAATACCTGTATGTGTTCTGTATGGTCCTGTCTGAATACCTGTATGTGTTCTGTATGGTCCTGTCTGAATACCTGTATGTGTTCTGTATGGTCCTGTCTGAATACCTGTATGTGTTCTGTATGGTCCTGTCTGAATACCTGTATGTGTTCTGTATGGTCCTGTCTGAATACCTGTATGTGTTCTGTATGGTCCTGTCTGAATACCTGTATGTGTTCTGTATGCTGTCCTGTCTGAATACCTGTATGTGTTCTGTATGCGTCCTGTCTGAATACCTGTATGTGTTCTGTATGGTCCTGTCTGAATACCTGTATGTGTTCTGTATGGTCCTGTCTGAATACCTGTATGTGTTCTGTATGGTCCTGTCTGAATACCTGTATGTGTTCTGTATGGTCCTGTCTGAATACCTGTATGTGTTCTGTATGGTCCTGTCTGAATACCTGTATGTGTTCTGTATGGTCCTGTCTGAATACCTGTATGTGTTCTGTATGGTCCTGTCTGAATACCTGTATGTGTTCTGTATATTCTGGTCCTGTCTGAATACCTGTATGTGTTCTGTATATTCTGGTCCTGTCTGAATACCTGTATGTGTTCTGTATATTCAGGTCCTGTCTGAATACCTGTATGTGTTCTGTATATTCAGGTCCTGTCTGAATACCTGTATGTGTTCTGTATATTCAGGTCCTGTCTGGATACCTGTATGTGTTCTGTATATTCAGGTCCTGTCTGGATACCTGTATGTGTTCTGTATAGTTATGTCCTGTCTGAATACATGTATGTGTTCTGTATAGTCCTGTCTGGATACCTGTATGTGTTCTGTATAGTCCTGTCTGGATACCTGTATGTGTTCTGTATAGTCATGTCCTGTCTGAATACATGTATGTGTTCTGTATAGTCATGTCCTGTCTGGATACCTGTATATGTTCTGTATAGTCCTGTCTGGATACCTGTATGTGTTCTGTATAGTCCTGTCTAGATACCTGTATGTGTTCTGTATGGTCATGTCCTGTCTGAATACCTGTATATTCATGTCCTGTCTGGATACCTGTATATGTTCTGTATGGTTATGTCCTGTCTGGATACCTGTATGTGTTCTGTATAGTCCTGTCTAGATACCTGTATGTGTTCTGTATGGTCCTGTCTGAATACCTGTATATGTTCTGTATAGTCCTGTCTAAATACCTGTATATGTTCTGTATGGTCATGTCCTGTCTGAATACCTGTATGTGTTCTGTATGGTCCTGTCTGAATACCTGTATGTGTTCTGTATGGTCCTGTCTGAATACCTGTATGTGTTCTGTATGGTCCTGTCTGAATACCTGTATGTGTTCTGTATGGTCCTGTCTGAATACCTGTATGTGTTCTGTATGGTCCTGTCTGAATACCTGTATGTGTTCTGTATATTCATGTCCTGTCTGAATACCTGTATGTGTTCTGTATATTCATGTCCTGTCTGAATACCTGTATGTGTTCTGTATATTCATGTCCTGTCTGAATACCTGTATGTGTTCTGTATATTCATGTCCTGTCTGAATACCTGTATGTGTTCTGTATATTCATGTCCTGTCTGAATACCTGTATGTGTTCTGTATATTCATGTCCTGTCTGAATACCTGTATGTGTTCTGTATATTCATGTCCTGTCTGAATACCTGTATGTGTTCTGTATATTCATGTCCTGTCTGGATACCTGTATGTGTTCTGTATAGTTATGTCCTGTCTAGATACCTGTATATGTTCTGTATAGTCCTTTCTGAATACATGTATGTGTTCTGTATAGTCCTGTCTGGATACCTGTATATGTTCTGTATAGTCCTGTCTGGATACCTGTATGTGTTCTGTATAGTCCTGTCTAGATACCTGTATGTGTTCTGTATGGTCATGTCCTGTCTGAATACCTGTATATTCATGTCCTGTCTGGATACCTGTATATGTTCTGTATAGTCCTGTCTAAATACCTGTATATGTTCTGTATGGTCATGTCCTGTCTGAATACCTGTATGTGTTCTGTATAGTCATGTCCTGTCTGGATACCTGTATGTGTTCTGTATAGTCCTGTCTGAATACCAGTATGTGTTCTGTATGGTCATGTCCTGTCTGGATACCTGTATGTGTTCTGTATGGTCATGTCCTGTCTGGATACCTGTATATGTTCTGTATGGTCATGTCCTGTCTGGATACCTGTATGTGTTCTGTATAGTCCTGTCTAGATACCTGTATGTGTTCTGTATGGTCCTGTCTAGATACCTGTATGTGTTCTGTATAGTCCTGTCTAGATACCTGTATGTGTTCTGTATGGTCCTGTCTAGATACCTGTATGTGTTCTGTATGGTCCTGTCTGAATACCTGTATGTGTTCTGTATGGTCCTGTCTGAATACCTGTATGTGTTCTGTATGGTCCTGTCTGAATACCTGTATGTGTTCTGTATGGTCCTGTCTGAATACCTGTATGGTCCTGTCTGAATACCTGTATGTGTTCTGTATGGTCCTGTCTGAATACCTGTATGTGTTCTGTATATTCATGTCCTGTCTGGATACCTGTATGTGTTCTGTATATTCATGTCCTGTCTGGATACCTGTATGTGTTCTGTATATTCATGTCCTGTCTGGATACCTGTATGTGTTCTGTATATTCATGTCCTGTCTGGATACCTGTATGTGTTCTGTATAGTCCTGTCTGGATACCTGTATGTGTTCTGTATAGTCCTGTCTGGATACCTGTATGTGTTCTGTATAGTCATGTCCTGTCTGAATACATGTATGTGTTCTGTATAGTCCTGTCTGGATACCTGTATGTGTTCTGTATAGTCATGTCCTGTCTGGATACCTGTATATGTTCTGGATACCTGTATGTGTTCTGTATAGTCCTGTCTAGATACCTGTATGTGTTCTGTATGGTCATGTCCTGTCTGAATACCTGTATATTCATGTCCTGTCTGGATACCTGTATATGTTCTGTATAGTCCTGTCTGGATACCTGTATGTGTTCTGTATAGTCATGTCCTGTCTGAATACATGTATGTGTTCTGTATAGTCCTGTCTGGATACCTGTATGTGTTCTGTATAGTCCTGTCTGGATACCTGTATATGTTCTGTATAGTCCTGTCTGGATACCTGTATGTGTTCTGTATGGTCATGTCCTGTCTGGATACCTGTATGTGTTCTGTATGGTCATGTCCTGTCTGAATACCTGTATGTGTTCTGTATGGTCATGTCCTGTCTAGATACCTGTATATGTTCTGTATAGTCCTGTCTGGATACCTGTATGTGTTCTGTATAGTCCTGTCTGGATACCTGTATGTGTTCTTTATAGTCCTCTCCTGTCTGGATACCTGTATGTGTTCTGTATAGTCCTGTCTGGATACCTGTATGTGTTCTTTATAGTCCTCTCCTGTCTGGATACCTGTATGTGTTCAGTATAGTCCTGTCTGGATACCTGTATAGTCCTGTCTGGATACCTTTATGATACCTGTATGATACCTGTGTGTGTGTGTGTGTGTGTGTGTGTGTTTGTTCTGCAGAGATCAGTGACCAGTGCCTTCCGTTTCCGTGTTACAAGGAGGGTTCTGAACGCTGCATCGATGGCCAGGCCTCCTTCACCTGTCAGTGTCGACCAGGCTGGAAGGGCCCGCGCTGTGAGGATGGTAGGTACCCGACAGACAGGGTTTCCCCATACTAAAGATCTTTCCTATTGGGTCCTGGCTTAATACTGGGTCTTGGCTTAATACTGGGTGCTACTTAATATTGGGTGCTACTTAATACTGGGTCCTGGCTTAATACTGGGTCCTGGCTTAATACTGGGTCCTGGCTTAATACTGGGTCCTACTTAATACTGGGTCCTGGCTTAATACTGGGTCCTGGCTTAATACTGGGTCCTACTTAATACTTGGTCGCTGGTTTGAATCCGTCTCGAACAGCTTGGCCAGAAATGTTGATGTTGCTGATTTTACTAGGTCACAGTTTCTCCCAGGAACAGGAACAGGAAGTTTATAGTCAATAAATCCATGTTTTGTTATTATTGAATAATGATGTTATTGATTGTTTTATTGATCAGACATCGACGAGTGTTCGGACCCAGATCACCAAGCCGGCTGCAACCAGAAGTGTTACAACTCACCCGGGTCCTTCCGCTGTATGTGTGATGATGGGTACCGGTTCAGAACCAACGAGAAGATCCACTGTACAGGTAACAGGTTCAGTACCGGTTCAGAACCAACGAGAAGATCCACTGTACAGGTAACAGGTTCAGTACCGTTTCAGAACCAACGAGAAGATCCACTGTACAGGTAACAGGTTCGGTACCGGTTCAGAACCAACGAGAAGATCCACTGTACAGGTAACAGGTACTGTTATATAGATCCACTGTACAGGTAACAGGTACTGTTATATAGATCCACTGTACAGGTAACAGGTCCTGTTATATAGATCCACTGTACAGGTAACAGGTCCTGTTATATAGATCCACTGTACAGGTAACAGGTACTGTTATATAGATCCACTGTACAGGTAACAGGTACTGTTATATAGATCCACTGTACAGGTAACAGGTACTGTTATATAGATCCACTGTACAGGTAACAGTTACTGTTATATAAATCCACTGTACAGGTAACAGGTACTGTTATATAGATCCACTGTACAGGTAACAGGTACTGTTATATAGATCCACTGTACAGGTAACAGGTACTGTTATATAGATCCACTGTACAGGTAACAGGTACTGTTATATAGATCCACTGTACAGGTAACAGGTACTGTTATATAGATCCACTGTACAGGTAACAGCTACTGTTATATAGATCCACTGTACAGGTAACAGGTACTGTTATATAGATCCACTGTACAGGTAATAGTACTCTAGTTTAGACTCTAGCTTAGACTCTAGATTTGCAGGCCCAGACTCTAGTGTAGCCTCTAGTTTAGACTCTAGATTTGCAGGCCCAGACTAGTTTAGACTTTAGTTTAGAATCTAGTTCACACTCCAGATTTGCAGGCCCAGACTAGTTTAGAATCTAGTGTAGACTCTAGAGTTGCAGGCCCAGACTCTAGTTTAGACTTTAGTTTAGAATCTAGTGTAGGCTCTAGAGTTGCAGGTCCAAACTCTAGTTCAGACTTCAGATTTGCAGTCCCAGACTAGTTTAGAATCTAGTTTAGACTCTAGTTTAGACTCTAGAGTTGTAGGCCCAGACTCTAGTGTAGACTCTAGAGTTGCAGGACCAGACTCTAGTTTAGACTGTAGTTTAGTATCTAGTTTAGGCTCTAGATTTGCAGGCCAAGACTCTAGTTTAGAATCTAGTTTAGCCTCTATGGGCTAGGTGGGACGCTTGCGTCCCACCTACGTAACAGCCACTGGCAGCCTGTGGCGCGATTTTCAAAACCTTAAAAATCCTATTACTTCAATTTCTCAAACATATGACTATTTTACAGCTATTTAAAGACAAGACTCTCGTTAATCTAACCACACTGTCCGATTTCAAAAAGGCTTTACAACGAAAGCAAAACATTAGATTATGTCAGCAGAGTACCAAGCCAGAAATAATCAGACACCCATTTTTCAAGCCAGCATATAATGTCACCAAAACCCAGAAGACAGCTAAATGCAGCACTCACCTTTGATGATCTTCATCAGATGACAACCCTAGGACATTATGTTATACAATACATGCATGTTTTGTTCAATCAAGTTCATATTTATATCAAAAACCAGCTTTTTACATTAGCATGTGACGTTCAGAACTAGCATACCCCCGCAAACTTCCGGGGAATTCGCTAACATTTTACTAAATTACTCACGATAAACGTTCACAAAAAGCATAACAATTATTTTAAGAATTATAGATACAGACCTCCTCTATGCACTCGATATGTCCGATTTTAAAATAGCCTTTTGGTGAAAGCACATTTTGCAATATTCTAAGTACATAGCCCAGGCATCACGGGCTCGCTATTTAGACACCCGGCAAGTTTAGCACTCACCATAATCATATTTACTATTATAAAAGTTTGATTACCTTTTGTTGTCTTCGTCAGAATGCACACCCAGGACTGCTACTTCAATAACAAATGTTGGTTTGGTCCAAAATAATCCATCGTTATATCCGAATAGCGGTGTTGTGTTCGTGCGTTCCAGACACTATCCGAAATAGTAAAGAAGTGTCGCGCGCATGGCGCAATTCGTGACAATAAAATTCTAAATATTCCATTACCGTACTTCGAAGCATGTCAACCGCTGTTTAAAATCAATTTTTACGCCATTTTTCTCATAGAAAAGCGATAATATTCCGACAGGGAATCTCCTTTTTGGCAAACAGAGGAAAAAATCCCAAAGGCGGGGGCGGTCGGGTCACGCGCATAAGCCCAGTGTCCCTTGATCGGCCACTTGAGAAAGGCGATAATGTGTTTCATCCTGGGGCTGGAATGACGACATTCTGTTTTTTCCCGGGCTCTGAGCGCCTATGGACGACGTGGGAAGTGTCACGTTAGAGCAGAGATCCTTAGTAAATGATAGAGATGGAAAAGAAGTTCAAGAAATGGTCAGACAGGCCACTTCCTGTAAAGGAATCTCTCAGGTTTTGACCTGCCATTTGAGTTCTGTTATACTCAGACACCATTCAAACAGTTTTAGAAAATTTAGGGTGTTTTCTATCCATATGTAATAAGTATATGCATATTCTAGTTACTGGGTAGGAGTGGTAACCAGATTAAATCGGGTATGTTTTTTATCCAGCCGTGTCAATACTGCCCCCTAGCCCTAACAGGTTAGACACTAGATTTGTAGGCCCAAACTCTAGTTCAAACTCCAGATTTGCAGTGCCAGACTAGTTTAGAATCTAGTTTAGACTCTAGATTTGCAGGCCCAAACTAGTTTAGAATCTAGTTTAGACTGTAGTTTAGACTCTAGACTCTAGATTTGCAGGCCCAAACTCTAGTTCAGACTCCCGATTTGCAGTCCCAGACTAGTTTAGAATCTAGTTTAGACTCTAGGCTCGAGTTGCAGGCCCAGACTAGTTCAGACTCTAGATTTGCAGGCCCAGACCGTAATTTAGACTAACAGAGGGAGATGGCTGACCAGTACAGTGTTACAGTGAGGGGAAAAAAGTATTTGATCCCCTGCTGATTTTGAACATTTGACCACTGACAAAGAAATGATCCGTCTATAATTTTAATGGTAGGTTAATTTGAACAGTGAGAGACAGAATAACAACAAAAAAATCCAGAAAAACACATGTCAAAAATGTTATAAATTGATTTGCATTTTAATGAGGGAAATAAGTATTTGACCCCCTCTCAATCAGAAAGATTTCTGGCTCCCAGGTGTCTTTTATACAGGTAACGAGCTGAGATTAGGAGCACACTCTTAAAGGGAGTGCTCCTAATCTCAGTTTGTTATCTGTATAAAAGACACCTGTCCACAGAAGCAATCAATCAATCAGATTCCAAACTCTCCACCATGGCCAAGACCAAAGAGCTCTCCAATGATGTCAGGGACAAGATTGTAGACCTACACAAGGCTGGAATGGGCTACAAGACCATCGCCAAGCAGCTTGGTGAGAAGGTGACAACAGTTGGTGCGATTATTCGCAAATGGAAGAAACACAAAAGAACTGTCAATCTCCCTCGGCCTGGGGCTCCATACAAGATCTCACCTCATGGAGTTGCAATGATTATGAGAACGGTGAGGAATCAGCCCAGAACTACACGGGAGGATCTTGTCAATGATCTCAAGGCAGCTGGGACCATAGTCACCAAGAAAACAATTGGTAACACACTACGCCGTGAAGGACTGAAATCCTGCAGCGCCCACAAGGTCCCCCACTCAAGAAAGCACAAAAACATGCCCATCTGAAGTTTGCCAATGAACATCTGAATGATTCAGAGGACAACTGGTGAAAGTGTTGTGGTCAGATGAGACCAAAATGGAGCTCTTTGGCATCAACTCAACTCGCCGTGTTTGGAGGAGGAGGAATGCTGCCTATGACCCCAAGAACACCATCCCCACCGTCAAACATGGAGGTGGAAACATTATGCTTTGGGGGTGTTTTTCTGCTAAGGGGACAGGACAACTTCACTGCATCAAAGGGACGATGAGCGGAGCCATGTACCGTCAAATCTTGGGTGAGAACCTCCTTCCCTCAGCCAGGGCATTGAAAATGGGTCGTGGATGGGTATTCCAGCATGACAATGACCCAAAACACATGGCCAAGGCAACAAAGGAGTGGCTCCAGAAGAAGCACATTAAGATCCTGGAGTGGCCAAGCCAGTCTCCAGACCTAAATCCCATAGAAAATCTGTGGAGGGAGCTGAAGGTTCGAGTTGCCAAACGTCAGCCTCGAAACCTTAATGACTTGGAGAAGATCTGCAAAGAGGAGTGGAAAAAAAATCCCCCCTGAGATGTGTGCAAACCTGGTGGCAAACTACAAGAAACGTCTGACCTCTGTGATTGCCAACAAGGGTTTTGCCACCAAGTACTAAGCCATGTTTTGCAGAGGGGTCAAATACTTATTTCCCTCATTAAAATGCAAATCATCTTATGACATTTTTGACATGCGTTTTTTCTGGATTTTTTTGTTGTTATTTTGTCTCTCACTGTTCAAATAAACCTACCATTAAAATTATAGACTGATCATTTCTTTGTCAGTGAGCAAACGTACAAAATCAACAGGGGATCAAATACTTTATTCCTCCACTGTACAGAAGACTGTTTAAACCTCAGGGTCATTGACCATCGCTGTTACCAGAAACAGGCTTCCGTCTCAATGACTGTTTCTGCTTGTGCACCCACCCACTTGTGTTAATATTTGTGTGATTGTCTCATGACTAAACCAAACCTCCATATTAACAACTCACACTGAACATGTCAATATGTCTGTGTCTCTTCCTGTATCTCAGATAGTATCTGCTGTACCCCAGTATCTCTGAGGAACCAGCTAAATGTGTTTCCCCTCTCCAGAGAGTATCGGCTGTACTCCAGTATCTCTGAGGAACCAGCTACATTTTTTCCCCTCTCCAGATGGTATCCGCTGTACCCCAGTATCTCTGAGGAACCAGCTAAATGTGTTCCACTCTCCAGATAGTATCTGCTGTACCCCAGTATCTCTGAGGAACCAGCTAAATGTATTTCCCCTCTCCAGATAGTATCTGCTGTACCCCAGTGTCTCTGAGGAACCAGCTAAATGTATTCCCCTCTCCAGATAGTGTCTGCTGTACCCCAGTATCTCTGAGGAACCAGCTAAATGTGTTTCCCCTCTCCAGATAGTATCTGCTGTACCCCAGTATCTCTGAGGAACCAGCTAAATGTGTTCCCCTCTCCAGATAGTATCTGTTGTATCTCTGAGGAACCAGCTAAATGTATTTCCCCTCTCCAGATAGTATCTGCTGTACCCCAGTGTCTCTGAGGAACCAGCTAAATGTATTCCCCTCTCCAGATAGTATCTTGCTGTACCCCAGTATCTCTGAGGAACCAGCTAAATGTATTTCCCCTCTCCAGATAGTATCTTGCTGGACCCCAGTATCTCTGAGGAACCAGCTAAATGTGTTCCCTTCTCCAGATAGTATCTTGCTGTACCCCAGTATCTCTAAGGAACCAGCTAAATGTGTTCCCCTCTCCAGAGAGTATCTTGCTGTACCCCAGTATCTCTGAGGAACCAGCTAAATTCTTTTCCCCTCTCCAGATGGTATCAGCTGTACCCCAGTATCTCTGAAGAACCAGCTAAATGTGTTCCCCTCTCCAGATAGTGTCTGCTGTACCCCAGTGTCTCTGAGGAACCAGCTAAATGTATTCCCCTCTCCAGATAGTATCTTGCTGTACCCCAGTATCTCTGAGGAACCAGCTAAATGTGTTCCCCTCTCCAGATAGTATCTGCTGTACCCCAGTATCTCTGAGGAACCAGCAAAATGTGTTCCCCTCTCCAGATAGTATCTCCTAAATGTGTTCCCCTTCTCCAGATAGTATCTGCTGTACCCCAGTATCTCTGAGGAACCAGCTAAATGTGTTCCCCTCTCCAGATAGTACCTGCTGTACCCCAGTATCTCTGAGGAACCAGCTAAATGTGTTTCCCCTCTCCATATAGTATCTGCTGTACTCCAGTATCTCTGAGGAACCAGCTACATTTTTCCCCTCTCCAGATAGTGTCTGCTGTACCCCAGTATCTCTGAGGAACCAGCAAAATGTGTTCCCCTCTCCAGATAGTATCTGCTAAATGTGTTCCCCCTCTCCAGATAGTATCTGCTGTACCCCAGTATCTCTGAGGAACCAGCTAAATGTGTTTCCCCTCCCCAGATAGTATCTGCTGTACCCCAGTATCTCTGAGGAACCAGCTAAATGTGTTTCCCCTCTCCAGATAGTATCTGCTGTACCCCAGTATCTCTGAGGAACCAGCTAAATGTGTTTCCCCTCTCCAGAAAGTATCTGCTGTACCCCAGTATCTCTGAGGAACCAGCTAAATGTATTTCCCCTCTCCAGATAGTATCTGCTGTACCCCAGTATCTCTGAGGAACCAGCTAAATATGTTCCCCTCTCCAGATAGTATCTGCTGTACCCCAGTATCTCTGAGGAACCAGCTAAATGTGTTCCCCTCTCCAGATAGTATCTGCTGTACCCCAGTATCTCTGAGGAACCAGCTAAATGTGTTTCCCCTCTCCAGATAGTGTCTGCTGTATCTCTGAGGAACCAGCAAAATGTGTTCCCCTCTCCAGATAGTATCTGCTGTACCCCAGTATCTCTGAGGAACCAGCTAAATGTGTTCCCCTCTCCAGATAGTATCTGCTGTACCCCAGTATGTCTGAGGAACCAGCTAAATGTGTTTCCCCTCTCCAGATAGTATCTGCTGTACCCCAGTATCTCTGAGGAACCAGCTAAATGTGTTTCCCCTCTCCAGATAGTATCTGCTGTACCCCAGTATCTCTGAGGAACCAGCTAAATGTGTTCCCCTCTCCAGATAGTATCTGCTGTACCCCAGTATCTCTGAGGAACCAGCTAAATGTGTTCCCCTCTCCAGATAGTATCTGCTGTACCCCAGTATCTCTGAGGAACCAGCTAAATATGTTCCCCTCTCCAGATAGTTTCTGCTGTACCCCAGTATCTCTGAGGAACCAGCTAAATATGTTCCCCTCTCCAGATAGTATCTGCTGTACCCCAGTATCTCTGAGGAACCAGCTAAATGTGTTCCCCTCTCCAGATAGTATCTGCTGTACCCCAGTATCTCTGAGGAACCAGCAAAATGTGTTTCCCCTCTCCATTTAGTATCTGCTGTACTCCAGTATCTCTGAGGAACCAGCTACATTTTTCCCCTCTCCAGATAGTATCTGCTGTACCCCAGTATCTCTGAGGAACCAGCAAAATGTGTTCCCCTCTCCAGATAGTATCTGCTAAATGTGTTCCCCCTCTCCAGATAGTATCTGCTGTACCCCAGTATCTCTGAGGAACCAGCTAAATGTGTTTCCCCTCTCCATATAGTATCTGCTGTACCCCAGTATCTCTGAGGAACCAGCTAAATGTTTTTCCCCTCTCCAGATAGTATCTGCTGTACCCCAGTATCTCTGAGGAACCAGCTAAATGTATTTCCCCTCTCCATATAGTATCTGCTGTACTCCAGTATCTCTGAGGAACCAGCTACATTTTTCCCCTCTCCAGATAGTATCTGCTGTACCCCAGTATCTCTGAGGAACCAGCAAAATGTGTTCCCCTCTCCAGATAGTATCTGCTGTCCCAGTATCTCTGAACAGAAATGTGTTCCCCCTCTCCAGATAGTATCTGCTGTACCCCAGTGTCTCTGAGGAACCAGCTAAATGTATTCCCCTCTCCAGATAGTATCTGCTGTACCCCAGTATCTCTGAGGAACCAGCTAAATATGTTCCCCTCTCCAGATAGTATCTGCTGTACCCCAGTATCTCTGAGGAACCAGCTAAATGTATTCCCCTCTCCAGATAGTATCTTGCTGTACCCCAGTATCTCTGAGGAACCAGCTAAATGTGTTTCCCCACTCCAGATAGTATCTGCTGTACTCCAGTATCTCTGAGGAACCAGCTAAATTTTTTCCCCTCTCCAGATGGTATCAGCTGTACCCCAGTATCTCTGAAGAACCAGCTAAATGTGTTCCCCTCTCCAGATAGTGTCTGCTGTACCCCAGTATCTCTGAGGAACCAGCTAAATTTATTTCCCCTCTCCAGATAGTATCTGCTGTACCCCAGTGTCTCTGAGGAACCAGCTAAATGTATTCCCCTCTCCAGATAGTATCTTGCTGTACCCCAGTATCTCTGAGGAACCAGCTAAATGTGTTCCCTTCTCCAGATAGTATCTTGCTGTACCCCAGTATCTCTGAGGAACCAGCTAAATGTGTTCCCCTCTCCAGATAGTTTCTGCTGTACCCCAGTATCTCTGAGGAACCAGCTAAATGTGTTCCCCTCTCCAGATAGTACCTGCTGTACCCCAGTATCTCTGAGGAACCAGCTAAATGTGTTTCCCCTCTCCATATAGTATCTGCTGTACTCCAGTATCTCTGAGGAACCAGCTACATTTTTTCCCCTCTCCAGATAGTGTCTGCTGTACCCCAGTATCTCTGAGGAACCAGCAAAATGTGTTCCCCTCTCCAGATAGTATCTGCTAAATGTGTTCCCCCTCTCCAGATAGTATCTGCTGTACCCCAGTATCTCTGAGGAACCAGCTAAATGTGTTTCCCCTCTCCATATAGTATCTGCTGTACCCCAGTATCTCTGAGGAACCAGCTAAATGTTTTTCCCCTCTCCAGATAGTATCTGCTGTACCCCAGTATCTCTGAGGAACCAGCTAAATGTATTTCCCCTCTCCAGATAGTATCTGCTGTACCCCAGTATCTCTGAGGAACCAGCTAAATATGTTCCCCTCTCCAGATAGTATCTGCTGTACCCCAGTATCTCTGAGGAACCAGCTAAATGTATTTCCCCTCTCCAGATAGTATCTGCTGTACCCCAGTATCTTTGAGGAACCAGCTAAATGTATTTCCCCTCTCCAGAAGGTATCAGCTGTACCCCAGTATCTCTGAAGAACCAGCTAAATGTGTTCCCCTCTCCAGATAGTGTCTGCTGTACCCCAGTATCTCTGAGGAACCAGCTAAATTTATTTCCCCTCTCCAGATAGTATCTGCTGTACCTCAGTGTCTATGAGGAACCAGCTAAATGTATTCCCCTCTCCAGATAGTATCTTGCTGTACCCCAGTATCTCTGAGGAACCAGCTAAATGTGTTCCCTTCTCCAGATAGTATCTTGCTGTACCCCAGTGTCTCTGAGGAACCAGCTAAATGTATTCCCCTCTCCAGATAGTATCTTGCTGTACCCCAGTATCTCTGAGGAACCAGCTAAATGTTGTTCCCCTCTCCAGATAGTATCTGCTGTACCCCAGTATCTCTGAGGAACCAGCTAAATGTGTTTCCCCTCCCCAGAAAGTATCTGCTGTACCCCAGTATCTCTGAGGAACCAGCTAAATGTATTTCCCCACTCCAGATAGTATCTGCTGTACCCCAGTATCTCTGAGGAACCAGCTAAATATGTTCCCCTCTCCAGATAGTATCTGCTGTACCCCAGTATCTCTGAGGAACCAGCTAAATGTGTTCCCCTCTCCAGATAGTATCTGCTAAATGTGTTCCCCCTCTCCAGATAGTATCTGCTGTACCCCAGTATCTCTAAGGAACCAGCTAAATGTGTTCCCCTCTCCAGATAGTATCTGCTGTACCCCAGTATCTCTGAGGAACCAGCTAAATGTATTTCCCCTCTCCAGATAGTATCTGCTGTACGCCAGTATCTCTGAGGAACCAGCTAAATTTTTTCCTCCTCTCCAGATAGTATCTGCTGTACCCCAGTGTCTCTGAGGAACCAGCTAAATGTATTCCCCTCTCCAGATAGTATCTTGCTGTACCCCAGTATCTCTGAGGAACCAGCTAAATGTGTTCCCTTCTCCAGATAGTATCTTGCTGTACCCCAGTATCTCTGAGGAACCAGCTAAATGTGTTCCCCTCTCCAGATAGTATCTGCTGTACCCCAGTATCTCTGAGGAACCAGCTAAATGTTGTTCCCCTCTACAGATAGTATCTGCTGTACCCCAGTATCTTTGAGGAACCAGCTAAATGTATTTCCCCTCTCCAGAAGGTATCAGCTGTACCCCAGTATCTCTGAAGAACCAGCTAAATGTGTTCCCCTCTCCAGATAGTATCTGCTGTACCCCAGTATCTCTGAGGAACCAGCTAAATGTGTTTCCCCTCTCCGGATAGTATCTGCTGTACCCCAGTATCTCTGAGGAACCAGCTAAATGTGTTTCCCCTCTCCAGATAGTTTCTGCTAAATGTGTTCCCCCTCTCCAGATAGTATCTGCTGTACCCCAGTATCTCTGAGGAACCAGCTAAATGTGTTCCCCTCTCCAGATAGTATCTGCTGTACCCCAGTATCTCTGAGGAACCAGCTAAATGTTGTTCCCCTCTCCAGATAGTATCTGCTGTACCCCAGTATCTCTGAGGAACCAGCTAAATGCGTTTCCCCTCCCCAGAAAGTATCTGCTGTACCCCAGTATCTCTGAGGAACCAGCTAAATGTATTTCCCCTCTCATGATAGTATCTGCTGTACCCCAGTATCTCTGAGGAACCAGCTAAATGTGTTTCCCCTCTCCAGATAGTATCTGCTGTACCCCAGTATCTCTGAGGAACCAGCTAAATGTGTTCCCCTCTCCAGATAGTATCTGCTGTACCCCAGTATCTCTGAGGAACCAGCTAAATATGTTCCCCTCTCCAGATAGTATCTGCTGTAGCCCAGTATCTCTGAGGAACCAGCTAAATGTGTTCCCCTCTCCAGATAGTATCTGCTGTACCCCAGTATCTCTGAGGAACCATCTAAATGTGTTCCCCCTCTCCAGATAGTATCTGCTGTACCCCAGTATCTCTGAGGAACCAGCTAAATGTATTTCCCCTCTCCAGATAGTATCTCCTGTACCCCAGTATCTCTGAGGAACCAGCTAAATGTATTTCCCCTCTCCAGATAGTGTCTGCTCTACCCCAGTATCTCTGAGGAACCATCAAAATGTGTTCCCCTCTCCAGATAGTATCTGCTAAATGTGTTCCCCCTCTCCAGATAGTATCTGCTGTACCCCAGTATCTCTGAGGAACCAGCTAAATGTGTTTCCCCTCTCCAGATGGTATCAGCTATACCCCAGTATCTCTGAGGAACCAGCTAAATGTGTACCCCTCTCCAGATAGTGTCTGCTGTACCCCAGTATCTCTGAGGAACCAGCTAAATGTGTTCCCCTCTCCAGATAGTATCTTGCTGTACCCCAGTATCTCTGAGGAACCAGCTAAATGTGTTCCCCTCTCCAGAGAGTATCTTCCTGTACCCCAGTATCTCTGAGGAACCAGCTAAATGTGTTCCCCTCTCCAGATAGTATCTGCTGTACCCCAGTATCTCTGAGGAACTAGCTAAATGTGTTCCCCTCTCCAGATAGTATCTGCTGTACCCCAGTATCTCTGAGGAACCAGCTAAATGTATTTCCCCTCTCCAGATAGTAACTGCTGTACCCCAGTATCTCTGAGGAACCAGCTAAATGTGTTTCCCCTCTCCAGATAGTGTCTGCTGTACCCCAGTATCTCTGAGGAACAAGCAAAATGTGTTCCCCTCTCCAGATAGTATCTCCTAAATGTGTTCCCCCTCTCCAGATAGTATCTGCTGTACCCCAGTATCTCTGAGGAACCAGCAAAATGTGTTCCCCTCTCCAGATAGTATCTGCTAAATGTGTTCCCCTCTCCAGATAGTATCTGCTGTACCCCAGTATCTCTGAGGAACCAGCTATATGTGTTCCCCTCTCCAGATGGTATCTGCTGTACCCCAGTATCTCTGAGGAACCAGCTAAATGTGTTTCTCTCTCCAGATAGTATCTGCTGTACCCCAGTATCTCTGAGGAACCAGCTAAATGTGTTCCCCTCTCCAGATAGTGTCTTGCTGTACCCAAGTATCTCTGAGGAACCAGCTAAATGTATTCCCCTCTCCAGATATTATCTTGCTGTACCCCAGTATCTCTGAGGAACCAGCTAAATGTGTTCCCCTCAACAGATAGTATCTGCTGTACCCCAGTATCTCTGAGGAACCAGCTAAATGTATTTCCCCTCTCCAGATAGTATCTGCTGTACCCCAAAATCTCTGAGGAACCAGCTAAATGTGTTTCCCCTCTCCAGATAGTATCTTGCTGTACCCCAGTATCTCTGAGGAACCAGCTAAATGTGTTTCCCCTCTCCAGATAGTGTCTGCTGTACCCCAGTATCTCTGAGTAACCAGCTAAATGTGTTCCCCTCTCCAGATAGTATCTGCTGTTCCCCAGTATCTCTGAGGAACCAGCTAAATGTGTTCCCCTCTCCAGATAGTATCTGCTGTACCCCAGTATCTCTGAGGAACCAGCTATATGTGTTCCCCTCTCCAGATGGTATCTGCTGTACCCCAGTATCTCTGAGGAACCAGCTAAATGTGTTTCTCTCTCCAGATAGTATCTGCTGTACCCCAGTATCTCTGAGTAACCAGCTAAATGTGTTCCCCTCTCCAGATGGTATCAGCTGTTCCCCAGTATCTCTGAGGAACCAGCTAAATGTATTCCCCTCTCCAGATAGTATCTGCTGTACCCCAGTATCTTTGAGGAACCAGCTAAATGTGTTCCCCTCTCCAGATAGCATCTTGCTGTACCCCACTATCTCTGAGGAACCATCTAAATGTGTTTCCCCTCTCCAGATAGTATCTGCTGTACCCCAGTATCTCTGAGGAACCAGCTAAATGTATTTCCCCCCTCCAGATAGTATCTGCTGCACCCCAGTATCTCTGAGGAACCAGCTAAATGTATTCCCCTATCCAGATGGTATCTGCTGTACCCCAGTATCTCTGAGGAACCAGCTAAATGTGTTCCCCTCTCCAGATAGTATCTGCTGTACCCCAGTATCTCTGAGGAACCAGCAAAATGTGTTCCCCTCTCCAGATAGTATCTGCTAAATGTGTTCCCCTCTCCAGATAGTATCTGCTGTACCCCAGTATCTCTGAGGAACCAGCTAAATTTTTCCCCTCTCCAGATAGTGTCTGCTCTACCCCAGTATCTCTGAGGAACCAGCAAAATGTGTTCCCCTCTCCAGATAGTATCTGCTAAATGTGTTCCCCCTCTCCAGATAGTATCTGCTGTATCTCTGAGGAACCAGCTACATTTTTTCCCCTCTCCAGATGGTATCAGCTGTACCCCAGTATCTCTGAGGAACCAGCTAAATGTGTTCCCCTCTCCAGATAGTGTCTGCTGTACCCCAGTATCTCTGAGGAACCAGCTAAATGTGTTCCCCTCTCCAGATAGTGTCTTGCTGTACCCCAGTATCTCTGAGGAACCAGCTAAATGTATTCCCCTCTCCAGATATTATCTTGCTGTACCCCAGTATCTCTGAGGAACCAGCTAAATGTGTTCCCCTCAACAGATAGTATCTGCTGTATCTCTGAGGAACCAGCTAAATGTATTTCCCCTCTCCAGATAGTATCTGCTGTACCCCAAAATCTCTGAGGAACCAGCTAAATGTGTTCCCCTCTCCAGATAGTATCTTGCTGTACCCCAGTATCTCTGAGGAACCAGCTAAATGTGTTTCCCCTCTCCAGATAGTATCTTGCTGTACCCCAGTATCTCTGAGGAACCAGCTAAATGTGTTTCCCCTCTCCAGATAGTGTCTGCTGTACCCCAGTATCTCTGAGTAACCAGCTAAATGTGTTCCCCTCTCCAGATGGTATCAGCTGTTCCCCAGTATCTCTGAGGAACCAGCTAAATGTATTCCCCTCTCCAGATAGTATCTGCTGTACCCCAGTATCTTTGAGGAACCAGCTAAATGTATTCCCCTCTCCAGATAGTATCTTGCTGTACCCCAGTATCTCTGAGGAACCAGCTAAATGTGTTCCCCTCAACAGATAGTATCTGCTATACCCCAGTATCTCTGAGGAACCAGCTAAATGTATTTCCCCTCTCCAGATAGTATCTGCTGTACCCCAGTATCTCTGAGGAACCAGCTAAATGTGTACCCCTCTCCAGATAGTGTCTGCTGTACCCCAGTATCTCTGAGGAACCAGCTAAATGTGTTCCCCTCTCCAGATAGTGTCTTGCTGTACCCCAGTATCTCTGAGGAACCAGCTAAATGTGTTCCCCTCTCCAGATATTATCTTGCTGTACCCCAGTATCTCTGAGGAACCAGCTAAATGTGTTCCCCTCAACAGATAGTATCTGCTGTATCTCTGAGGAACCAGCTAAATGTATTTCCCCTCTCCAGATAGTATCTGCTAAATGTGTTCCCCCTCTCCAGATAGTATCTGCTGTACCCCAGTATCTCTGAGGAACCAGCTAAATGTGTTTCCCCTCTCCAGATAGTGTCTGCTGTACCCCAGTATCTCTGAGGAACCAGCTAAATGTATTTCCCCTCTCCAGATAGTATCTGCTGTACCCCAGTATCTCTGAGGAACCAGCTAAATGTGTTCCCTTCTCCAGATAGTATCTTGCTGTACCCCAGTATATCTGAGGAACCAGCTAAATGTGTTTCCCCTCTCCAGATGGTATCAGCTGTTCCCCAGTATCTCTGAGGAACCAGCTAAATGTATTCCCCTCTCCAGATAGTATCTGGTGTACCCCAGTATCTCTGAGGAACCAGCTAAATGTGGTTCCCCTCTCCAGATAGAATCTGCTGTACCCCAGTATCTCTGAGGAACCAGCTAAATGTGTTTCCCCTCTCCAGATAGTATCTCTGAGGAACCAGCTAAATGTGTTCTCCTCTCCAGATGGTATCTGCTGTTCCCCAGTATCTCTGAGGAACCAGCTAAATGTATTCCCCTCTCCAGATAGTATCTGCTGTTGCCCAGTATCTCTGAGGAACCAGCTAAATGTGTTTCCCCTCTCCAGATAGCATCTTGCTGTATCCCAGTATCTCTGAGGAACCAGCTAAATGTATTTCCCTTCTCGGTATAGTATCTGCTGTACCCCAGTATCTCTGAGGAACCAGCTAAATGTGTTCCCCTCTCCAGATAGTATCTGCTAAATGTGTTCCCCCTCTCCAGATAGTATCTGCTGTACCCCAGTATCTCTGAGGAACCAGCTAAATGTGTTCCCTTCTCCAGATAGTATCTTGCTGTACCCCAGTATATCTGAGGAACCAGCTAAATGTGTTTCCCCTCTCCAGATAGTATCTGCTGTACCCCAGTATATCTGAGGAACCAGCTAAATGTGTTCCCCTCTCCAGATAGTATCTGCTCTACCCCAGTATCTCTGAGGAACCAGCTAAATGTGTTCCCCTCTCCAGATAGTATCTGCTGTACCCCAGTATCTCTGAGGAACCAGCTAAATGTGTTCCCTTCTCCAGATAGTATCTTGCTGTACCCCAGTATATCTGAGGAACCAGCTAAATGTGTTTCCCCTCTCCAGATAGTATCTGCTGTACCCCAGTATATCTGAGGAACCAGCTAAATGTGTTTCCCCTCTCCAGATAGTATCTGCTGTATCTCTGAGGAACCAGCTAAATGTGTTCTCCTCTCCAGATGGTATCAGCTGTTCCCCAGTATCTCTGAGGAACCAGCTAAATGTATTCCCCTCTCCAGATAGTATCTGCTGTTGCCCAGTATCTCTGAGGAACCAGCTAAATGTGTTTCCCCTCTCCAGATAGCATCTTGCTGTATCCCAGTATCTCTGAGGAACCAGCTAAATGTGTTTCCCCTCTCCAGATAGTATCTGCTGTTCCCCAGTATCTCTGAGGAACCAGCTAAATGTGTTCCCCTCTCCAGATGGTATCAGCTGTTCCCCAGTATCTCTGAGGAACCAGCTAAATGTGTTCCCCTCTCCAGATACTATCTGCTAAATGTGTTCCCCTCTCCAGATAGTATCTGCTGTACCCCAGTATCTCTGAGGAACCAGCTAAATGTGTTCCCGTCTCCAGATAGTATCTTGCTGTACCCCAGTATATCTGAGGAACCAGCTAAATGTGTTCCCCTCTCCAGATAGTATCTGCTGTACGCCAGTATATCTGAGGAACCAGCTAAATGTGTTTCCCCTCTCCAGATAGTATCTGCTGTACCCCAGTATCTCTGAGGAACCAGCTAAATGTGTTCTCCTCTCCAGATGGTATCAGCTGTTCCCCAGTATCTCTGAGGAACCAGCTAAATGTATTCCCCTCTCCAGATAGTATCTGCTGTACCCCAGTATCTCTGAGGAACCAGCTAAATGTGTTCCCCTCTCCAGATAGTATCTGCTCTACCCCAGTATCTCTGAGGAACCAGCTAAATGTGTTCCCCTCTCCAGATAGTATCTGCTGTACCCCAGTATCTCTGAGGAACCAGCTAAATGTGTTCCCGTCTCCAGATAGTATCTTGCTGTACCCCAGTATATCTGAGGAACCAGCTAAATGTGTTTCCCCTCTCCAGATAGTATCTGCTGTACCCCAGTATCTCTGAGGAACCAGCTAAATGTGTTCTCCTCTCCAGATGGTATAAGCTGTTCCCCAGTATCTCTGAGGAACCAGCTAAATGTATTCCCCTCTCCAGATAGTATCTGCTGTACCCCAGTATCTCTGAGGAACCAGCTAAATGTGTTTCCCCTCTCCAGATAGCATCTTGCTGTATCCCAGTATCTCTGAGGAACCAGCTAAATGTGTTTCCCCTCTCCAGATAGTATCTGCTGTACCCCAGTATCTCTGAGGAACCGCAAAATTTGTTCCCCTCTCCAGAGAGTATCTGCTGTACCCCAGTATCTCTGAGGAACCAGCTAAATGTGTTCCCCTCTCCAGATAGTATCTGCAGTACCCCAGTATCTCTGAGGAACCAGCTAAATGTGTTCCCCTCTCCAGATAGTATCTGCTAAATGTGTTCCCCCTCTCCAGATAGTATCTGCTGTACCCCAGTATCTCTGAGGAACCAGCTAAATGTATTCCCCTCTCCAGATAGTATCTGCTCTACCCCAGTATCTCTGAGGAACCAGCTAAATGTGTTCCCCTCTCCAGATAGTATCTGCTGTACCCCAGTATCTCTGAGGAACCAGCTAAATGTGTTCCCGTCTCCAGATAGTATCTTGCTGTACCCCAGTATATCTTAGGAACCAGCTAAATGTGTTTCCCCTCTCCAGATAGTATCTGCTGTACCCCAGTATCTCTGAGGTACCAGCTAAATGTGTTCCCCTCTCCAGATGGTATCATCTGTTCCCCAGTATCTCTGAGGAACCAGCTAAATGTATTCCCCTCTCCAGATAGTATCTGCTGTACCCCAGTATCTCTGAGGAACCAGCTAAATGTGTTCTCCTCTCCAGATAGTATCTGCTGTACCCCAGTATATCTGAGGAACCAGCTAAATGTGTTTCCCCTCTCCAGATAGTATCTGCTGTACCCCAGTATCTCTGAGGAACCAGCTAAATGTGTTCTCCTCTCCAGATGGTATAAGCTGTTCCCCAGTATCTCTGAGGAACCAGCTAAATGTATTCCCCTCTCCAGATAGTATCTGCTGTACCCCAGTATCTCTGAGGAACCAGCTAAATGTGTTTCCCCTCTCCAGATAGTATCTGCTGTACCCCAGTATCTCTGAGGAACTGCAAAATTTGTTCCCCTCTCCAGAGAGTATCTGCTGTACCCCAGTATCTCTGAGGAACCAGCTAAATGTGTTTCCCCTCTCCAGATAGTATCTGCTGTACCCCAGTATCTCTGAGGAACCAGCTAAATGTGTTCCCCTCTCCAGATAGTATCTGCAGTACCCCAGTATCTCTGAGGAACCAGCTAAATGTGTTCCCCTCTCCAGATAGTACCTTGCTGTACCCCAGTATCTCTGAGGAACCAGCTATATGTGTTCCCCTCTCCAGATGGTATCTCCTGTACCCCAGTATCTCTGAGGAACCAGCTAAATGTGTTTCCCTCTCCAGATAGTATCTGCTGTACCCCAGTATCTCTGAGGAACCAGCTAAATGTGTTCCCCTCTCCAGATAGTATCTTCCTGTACCCCAGAATCTCTGAGGAACCAGCTAAATGTATTGCCCTCTCCAGATAATATCTTGCTGTACCCCAGTATCTCTGAGGAACCAGCTAAATGTGTTCCCCTCTCCAGATAGTATCTGCTGTACCCCAGTATCTCTGAGGAACCAGCTAAATGTGTTCCCCTCTCCAGATAGTATCTTGCTGTACTCCAGTATCTCTGAGGAACCAGCTAAATGTGTTTCCCCTCTCCAGATAGTATATGCTAAATGTGTTCCCCCTCTCCAGATTGTATCTGCTGTACCCCAGTATCTCTGAGGAACCAGCTAAATGTGTTCCCCTCTCCAGATAGTATCTGCTGTACCCCAGTATCTCTGAAGAACCAGCTAAATGTGTTCCCCTCTCCAGATAGTATCTTGCTGTACTCCAGTATCTCTGAGGAACCAGCTAAATGTGTTTCCCCTCTCCAGATAGTATATGCTAAATGTGTTCCCCCTCTCCAGATTGTATCTGCTGTACCCCAGTATCTCTGAGGAACCAGCTAAATGTGTTTCTCTCTCCAGATAGTATCTGCTGTACCCAAGTATCTCTGAGGAACCAGCTAAATGTGTTCCCCTCTCCAGATAGTATCTTGCTGTACCCCAGTATCTCTGAGGAACCAGCTAAATGTATTTCCCCTCTCCAGATAGTATCTGCTGTACCCCAGTATCTCTGAGGAACCAGCTAAATGTGTTCCCCTCTCCAGATGGTATCAGCTGTTCCCCAGTATCTCTGAGGAACCAGCTAAATGTGTTCCCCTCTCCAGATAGTATCTGCTGTACCCCTGTATATCTGAGGAACCAGCTAAATGTGTTTCCCCTCTCCAGATAGTATCTGCTGTACCCCAGTATCTCTGAGGAACCAGCTAAATGTATTCACCTCTCCAGATAGTATCTGCTGTACCCCAGTATCTCTGAGGTACCAGCTAAATGTGTTTCCCCTCTCCAGATAGTATCTACTGTACCCCAGTATCTCTGAGGAACTGCAAAATTTGTTCCCCTCTCCAGAGAGTATCTGCTGTACCCCTGTATCTCTGAGGAACCAGCTAAATGTGTTTCCCCTCTCCAGATAGTATCTGCTGTACCCCAGTATCTCTGAGGAACCAGCTAAATGTGTTCCCCTCTCCAGATAGTACCTTGCTGTACCCCAGTATCTCTGAGGAACCAGCTATATGTGTTCCCCTCTCCAGATGGTATCTCCTTTACCCCAGTATCTCTGAGGAACCAGCTAAATGTGTTCCCCTCTCCAGATAGTATCTTGCTGTACTCCAGTATCTCTGACGAACCAGCTAAATGTATTTCCCCTCTCCAGATATCAATGAGTGTTTGCTGTACCCCAGTATCTGTGAGGAACCAGCTAAATGTATTCCCCTCTCCAGATAATATCTTGCTGTACCCCAGTATCTCTGAGGAACCAGCTAAATGTGTTCCCCTCTCCAGATAGTATCTGCTGTACCCCAGTATCTCTGAGGAACCAGCTAAATGTATTTCCCCTCTCCAGATAGTATCTGCTGTACCCCAGTATCTCTGAGGAACCAGCTAAATGTGTTCCCCTCTCGAGATAGTATCTGCTAAATGTGTTCCCCCTCTCCAGATAGTATCTGCTGTACCCCAGTATCTCTGAGGAACCAGCTAAATGTATTCCCCTCTCCAGATAGTATCTGCTGTACCCCAGTATCTCCGAGGAACCAGCTAAATGTGTTCCCCTCTCCAGATAGTATCTGCTGTACCCCAGTATCTCTGAGGAACCAGCTAAATGTGTTTCCCCTCTCCAGATAGTGTCTGCTGTACCCCAGTATCTCTGAGGAACCAGCTAAATGTGTTCCCCTCTCCAGATAGTATCTTGCTGTACTCCAGTATCTCTGAGGAACCAGCTAAATGTGTTTCCCCTCTCCAGATAGTATATGCTAAATGTGTTCCCCTCTCCAGATAGTATCTTGCTGTACTCCAGTATCTCTGAGGAACCAGCTAAATGTATTCCCCTCTCCAGATAGTATCTTGCTGTATCTCTGAGGAACCAGCTAAATGTATTCCCCTCTCCAGATAGTATCTGCTGTACCCCAGTATCTCTGAGGAACCAGTTAAATGTGTTCCCCTCTCCAGATAGTATCTTGCTGTACTCCAGTATCTCTGAGGAACCAGCTAAATGTATTTCCCCTCTCCAGATATCAATGAGTGTTTGCTGTACCCCAGTATCTGTGAGGAACCAGCTAAATGTGTCAACAACCCTGGCATGTATGAGTGCGAGTGTCCCCCGGGCTTCAATTACAACTTCACCTTACGCTCCTGTTTGGGTGAGATGCCACTCCACTGCACCCACACGAGAAAGACACTATCACACACACGAATATTTTTATTTATTTTATTTAACCTTTTTGTCACGGCTGTCGAAAGGAGGAGCGGACCAAAGTGCAGTGTTTGTGTTGTTCCACATTTTATTTATACTGTGAAACTATGCAATACATATAAATAAACTAGAATAACAACAAACAAACTAACAAAAAACGTGACGCAGAGGTGAAACATACACTACTCAAAAACAATCACCCACAAAACCCAGGTGGGAAAAAAAAGCCTACTTAAGTATGATCTCCAATTAGAGACAACGAGGACCAGCTAGCTGCCTCTAATTGGAGATCATCCCAAACAAAATCCCAACATAGAAATACCCCAAAAATTGAACCTAAACATAGAAATAGAAAACATAGAAACAAAAACCCTGTCACGCCCTGACCTACTCTACCATAGAAAATAACATCTTTCTATGGTCAGGACTTGACACCTTTATTTAACTAGGCAAGTCAGTTAAGAACAAATTCTTATTTACAATGACGGCCTAGGAACAGTGGGTTAACTGCCTTGTTCAGGGGGCAGAACGACAGATTTTTACCTTGTCAGCTCGGGGATTCGATCTAGCAACCTTTCGGTTAACTAGCCCAACGCTCTAACCACTAGGCTAACCTGCCGCCCCTACACTCTAACCACTAGGCTACCTGCTGGTTACTGGCCCAACGCTCTAACCACTAGACTAACCTGCCGTCCCTAAATATACAGTCTGTCAAATTAACAAAAATGTCAGAGACAATTATATTCAAGGACCTAATGGAACGTTTGGAAATCAACTGATCTTAACCCTGACCCCTGTACCTCCTGTAATGACCTCTGACCTCGACTCCTCTCCGTCTTATGCACGTGGTCGTCCCGCAGATGTCGACGAGTGCGAGGTGGGCGTGTGTGAGGGCGTGTGCGTGAACACGATGGGTAGCTACTCCTGCCGCTGCGAAGGTCGTCAGGGTCTGCGGTTAGCAGAGGACCGGCGTTCCTGTGAGGAGGTCCCAGTGTGCGTCCAGCTGTACGACTACAAACACGCCGAGATGCTGTACCTGGGAGAACAATTCACCGGAGGACCTGTCATATACCTCCGTTTCAGACTACCGGAGAACACGAAGTAAGGGGGTTTAAAACACACATAGGTAGAGACAGACATACACACAACTGCTGTGGATGTCCTGTTCACTACGCAGCTGTACCCCTTAAATCGTCTGGTCGTGTGTCTTCAAGGTTCGCTGCGGAGTTTGACTTCTGTACGTTTGATCCAGAAGGGGTGGTTCTGTACGCAGAGTCTTCCCGGGACTCGTGGTTCATGCTGGGGCTGAGAGGAGGACGGATCGAAGTCCAGTTCAAGAACCAGCACTCCCTCAAGGTCACCAGCGGGGGCAAGGCCATCAACGACGGACAGTGGCATGTGGTAAGAGTGGCTTGTGGATTACATCAATGATTACTTTTATGGTCTCTAGCTGGTTATATTAGTCATCTGTCCAACCTGACTGCCTGTCTTTTACTGTCTCTAGCTGGTTATATTAGTCACCTGTCCAACCTGACTGCCTGTCTTTTACTGTCTCTAGCTGGTTATATTAGTCACCTGTCCAACCTGACTGCCTGTCTTTTACTGTCACTAGCTGGTTATATTAGTCACCTGTCCAACCTGACTGCCTGTCTTTTACTGTCACTAGCTGGTTATATTAGTCGTCTGTCCAACCTGACTGCCTGTCTTTTACTGTCTCTAGCTGGTTATATTAGTCGTCTGTCCAACCTGACTGCCTGTCTTTTACTGTCACTAGCTGGTTATATTAGTCGTCTGTCCAACCTGACTGCCTGTCTTTTACTGTCACTAGCTGGTTATATTAGTCGTCTGTCCAACTTGACTGTCTGTCTTTTACTGTCTCTAGCTGGTTATATTAGTCGTCTGTCCAACCTGACTGTCTGTCTTTTACTGTCTCTAGCTGGTTATATTAGTCACCTGTCCAACCTGACTGCCTGTCTTTTACTGTCTCTAGCCTCTATGGGCTAGGTGGGACGCTTGCGTCCCACCTACGTAACAGCCACTGCCAGCCTGTGGCGCGATTTTCAAAACCTTAAAAATCCTATTACTTCAATTTCTCAAACATATGACTATTTTACAGCCATTTAAAGACAAGACTCTCGTTAATCTAACCACACTGTCCGATTTCAAAAAGGCTTTACAACGAAAGCAAAACATTAGATTATGTCAGCAGAGTACCAAGCCAGAAATAATCAGACACCCATTTTTCAAGCCAGCATATAATGTCACCAAAACCCAGAAGACAGCTAAATGCAGCACTCACCTTTAATGATCTTCATCAGATGACAACCCTAGGACATTGTGTTATACAATACATGCATGTTTTGTTCAATCAAGTTCATATTTATATCAAAAACCAGCTTTTTACATTAGCATGTGACGTTCAGAACTAGCATACCCCCCGCAAACTTCCGGGGAATTCGCTAACATTTTACTAAATTACTCACGATAAACGTTCACAAAAAGCATAACAATTATTTTAAGAATTATAGATACAGACCTCCTCTATGCACTCGATATGTCCGATTTTAAAATAGCTTTTTGGTGAAAGCACATTTTGCAATATTCTAAGTACATAGCCCAGGCATCACGGGCTCGCTATTTAGACACCCGGCAAGTTTAGCACTCACCATAATCATATTTACTATTATAAAAGTTTGATTACCTTTTGTTGTCTTCGTCAGAATGCACACCCAGGACTGCTACTTCAATAACAAATGTTGGTTTGGTCCAAAATAATCCATCGTTATATCCGAATAGCGGCGTTTTGTTCGATGCGTTCCAGACACTATCCGAAATAGTAAAGAAGTGTCGCGCATGGCGCAATTCGTGACAATAAAATTCTAAATATTCCATTACCGTACTTCGAAGCATGTCAACCGCTGTTTAAAATCAATTTTTACGACACTTTTCTCGTAGAAAAGCGATAATATTCCGACAGGGAATCTCCTTTTCGGCAAACAGAGGAAAAAATCCCAAAGGCGGGGCGGTCGGGGTCACGCGCATAAGGCCAGTGTCCCTTGATCGGCCACTTGAGAAAGGCGATAATGTGTTTCAGCCTGGGGCTGGAATGACGACATTCTGTTTTTTCCCGGGCTCTGAGCGCCTATGGACGACGTGGGAAGTGTCACGTTAGAGCAGAGATCCTTAGTAAATGATAGAGATGGAAAAGAAGTTCAAGAAATGGTCAGACAGCCCACTTCCTGTAAAGGAATCTCTCAGGTTTTGACCTGCCATTTGAGTTCTGTTATACTCACAGACACCATTCAAACAGTTTTAGAAAATTTAGGGTGTTTTCTATCCATATGTAATAAGTATATGCATATTCTAGTTACTGGGTAGGAGTGGTAACCACATTAAATCGGGTATGTTTTTTATCCAGCCGTGTCAATACTGCCCCCCAGCCCTAACAGGCTAGCTGGTTATTTTAGTTACCTGTCCAATCTGACTGCCTGTCTTTTACTGTCACTAGCTGGTTATATTAGTAATCTGTCCAACCTGACTGCCTGTCTTTTACTGTCACTAACTAGCTGGTTATATTAGCCTGTCTTTTGTTTTGCTCAGATGGGTTTGATCTCAATCCAGTGTTAAGATTTGGTGATGTTACAGTTGAAGTCAGAAGTTTACATACACTTAGGTTGGAGTCATTAAAACTCGTTTGACAACCACTCCACAAATTTCTTGTTAACAAACTATAGTTTTGCAAGTCGGTTAGGACATCTACTTTGTGCATGACACAAATCATTTTTCCAACAATTGTTTACAGACAGATTATTTCACTTATAATTCACTGTATCACAATTTCAGTGGCTCAGAAGTTTACATACACTAAGTTGACTTGTGCCTTTAAACAGCTTGGAAAATTCCAGAAAATGATGTCATGGCTTTAGAAGCTTCTTGTTAGGCTAATTGACATCTTTTGAGTCAATTGGAGGTGTACCTGTGGATGCATTTCAATGCCTACCTTCAAACTCAGTGCCTCTTTGCTTATAAAATGTGGAATGACACACTGCACTTTGGTCGGCTTCTCTTTAAGACAGCCGTGACAGAATCTCCCACCACCAAAGGACCAAAGTGCAGCGTGTGTGTCGTTCCACATTTTTATTTACACTGTGAAACTATGCAATACATAAATAAACTGAATGACAAAAACAACAAACCATGACGCAGAGATGAAACATACACTGACTCAAAGATAATCTAAGACTGGGAATTTTTACTAGGATTAAATGTCAGGAATTCTGAGAAACTGAGTTTAAATGTATTTGGCTAAGGTGTATGTAAACTTCCGACTTCAACAGTATATACAGTACCAGTCAAAAGTTTGGACACTCCTACTCATTCAAGGGTTTTTCTTTATTTTCTACATTTTAGAATAATAGTGAAGACATCAAAACTATGAAATAACACATATGGAATTATGTAGTAACCAAAAAAGTGTTAAACAAATCAAAATATATTTTATATTTGAGATTCTTCAAAGTAGCCACCCTTTGCCTTGATGACAGCTTTACACACGCTTGGCATTCTCTCAACCAGCTTCACCTGGAATGCTTTTCCAACAGTCTTGAAGGAGTTCCCACATATGCTGAGCACTTGTTCGCTGCTTTTCCTTCACTCTGCAGTCCAACTAATCTCAAACCATCTCAATTGGGTTGAGGTTGGGGGATTGTGGAGGCCAGGTCATCTGATGCAGCACTCCATCACTCTCCTTCTTGGTCAAATAGCCCTTACACAGCCTGGAGGTGTGTTGGGTCATTGTCCTGTTGAAAAACAAGAACTAACCAGATGGAATGGCGTATCGCTGCAGAATGCTGTCAAAGTGTGCAAAGCTGTCATCAACGCAAATGGTGGCTACTTGGAAGAATCTCAAACATAAAATGTATTTTGATTTGTTTAATCTACAACGTAGGAAATAGTAAAAATAAAGAAAAACCCTGGACTGAGTAGGTGTGTCCAAACTTTTAACTGGTACTCCTATATATGGGGGGTTGGAAATGACATTGATAGAAGCCACAATCTATCACAGTATACCATAATATACCACAATCTATCACAATATACCACAATATACCACAATCTATCACAATATACCACAATCTATTACAAAATACCACAATATAGCACAATATACCACAATCTATCACAATATACCAGAATATTAAAGATGATCTACCCCATAGAAAAATAAAAGTTTATTATTATGATGTAATGTTGTTGTTGTGTAATGTTGTTGTGTAATGTTGTTGCTGTTGTGTAATGTTGTTGTGTAATGTTGTTGTTGTTGTGTGTTGTTGTTGTGTAATGTTGTCGTTGTTGTGTAATGTTGTTGTTGTGTAATGTTGTTGTGTAATGTTGTTGTTGTTGTTGTGTAATGTTGATGTTGTTGTAGATCTCAGTAGATGAACTAGAGTCCAGCATCAGTGTTAAGATCAGTAAGGAAGCTGTGATGAGCATCAACAGCCCCGGGAGTCTCTTTACGTCCGTTAACGGGAAACTGGAGACCAAGGTGTACATCGCAGGGCTGCCCAACCGCACCGACAGCGTCATCAAACCGGTAAACAGCCCGCTGCCACAACCATAGAACAACCATGGAATAACCATAGAAGAAACCATAGAACAAACCATAGAACAAACCATAGAATAACCATAGAACAAACCATAGAACAAACCATAGAACAAACCATAGAACAAACCATAGAACAAACCATAGAACAAACCATAGAACAACCATAGAACAACCATAGAACAAACCATAGAACAAAGCATAGAACAAACTTAGAACAACCATAGAACCAACCATAGAACAAACATAGAACAAACATAGAACAAACACAGAACAACCATAGAACAAACATTCAACCAAAAACCACACAAACAATTAGCGGACAATCACTTGACAACCACAGAACAACCATAAAAATAACTATTCCATAACCGTAAAACGACCATCATACAACCACCTGATAACATTTGACGTAACGACCCCCGTTCTAGATCAACCCTCGTCTGGACGGCTGTATCCGCGGCTGGAACCTGATGAACCAGGGGTCGTCCGGGGTCAAGGAGGTCATTCAGGAGAAGAAGAGCAAACACTGTTTCCTGCACGTAGAGAGAGGAACCTACTTCACAGGGGCGGGACTGGCCCATTTCAACGTAGACTACCGTGAGTAGTGTACACTAGACTGGCCCACTTCATAGACTACGGTGAGTAGTGTACACTAGACTGGCCCACTTCAACGTAGACTACCGTGAGTAGTGTACACTAGACTGGCCCACTTCAACGTAGACTACCGTGAGTAGACTGGCCCACTTCAACGTAGACTACCGTGAGTAGACTGGCCCACTTCAACGTAGACTACGGTGAGTAGTGTACACTAGACTGGCTCACTTCAACGTAGACTACCCTGAGTAGTGTACACTAGACTGGCCCACTTCAACAGACTACAGTGAGTAGTGTACACTAGACTGGCCCACTTCAACATAAACTAGAGTGAGTAGTGTACACTAGACTGGCTCACTTCAACAGACTAGATTTTACTTCTACAGTGGACTATATATATTCTACTACAGTGGACTATATATATTCTACTACTACAGTGGACTATATATATTCTACTACTACAGTGGACTATATATATTCTACTACTACAGTGGACTATATATATTCTACTACAACAGTGGACTATATATATTCTACTACAACAGTGGACTATATATATTCTACTACTACAGTGGACTATATATATTCTACTACTACAGTGGACTATATATATATTCTACTACTACAGTGGACTATATATATTCTACTACTACAGTGGACTATATATATATATTCTACTACTACAGTGGACTATATATATATATTCTACTACTACAGTGGACTATATATATATATTCTACTACTACAGTGGACTATATATATATATTCTACTACTACAGTGGACTATATATATATATTCTACTACTACAGTGGACTATATATATATATTCTACTACTACAGTGGACTATATATATATATTCTACTACTACAGTGGACTATATATATATATTCTACTACTACAGTGGACTATATATATATATTCTACTACTACAGTGGACTATATATATATATATATTCTACTACTACTACAGTGGACTATATATATATATATATTCTACTACTACAGTGGACTATATATATATATATATTCTACTACTACAGTGGACTATATATATATATATTCTACTACTACAGTGGACTATATATATATATATTCTACTACTACAGTGGACTATATATATATATATTCTACTACTACAGTGGACTATATATATATATATTCTACTACTACAGTGGACTATATATATATATATATTCTACTACTACAGTGGACTATATATATATATATATATTCTACTACTACAGTGGACTATATATATATATATATTCTACTACTACAGTGGACTATATATATATATATTCTACTACTACAGTGGACTATATATATATATATATATCTACTACTACAGTGGACTATATATATATATATATTCTACTACAACAGTGATTCTCCAGATGATTAGGAAGTTGGGGAGGTCTACATAGAGGCATAGGGGCAGTCTTTGGTGCTGTCTGCCTAACTAACTAACTAACTAACTAACTAACTAACTAGTGTGTGTACAGGCGAGTCAGGTAGCTGGAGGGTGGATCTGAAGGTAAATATCCGTCCGTCCAGCAGTACAGGAGTTCGCTTCGCTCTCGTCCTCAACGATACCGTCCCCCTGTCTGTCTCCGTGGTTACGCAAGGACCTGAAGAAGCTGTGAGTTCAGCAACGATCTCCACACACACACACACACACACACCCTTCACCTCTCCCCCCTCCTTCCTCCAGGACCTGCGGGTGTTCCTGGATGGAGTGTCCGTGGCGACGCTACAGTCGCTGATGTTGTGTTACCCAGACCGTCTGTCTGTAGAACTGACCGTCAACCCCACTAGCCTGGAGATCGTAGCCAACACCTCCACCTGGTCCTACAGCCTCCCTGACGGGGCGCTGGATCGACTCAACCACACCATGACGCATTCTGTCAGGACATGTATAGGAGGACTGCCGGGTAACTAGCTAGTCACTAACTAACTAACCACCATGATGACACACTCTGTCAGGACATGTATAGGAGGACTGCCAGGTAACTAGCTAGTTACTAACTAACTAACTAACCACCATGATGACACACTCTGTCAGGACATGTATTGGAGGACTGCCAGGTAACTAGCTAGTCACTAACTAACTAACTAACTAACCAACCAACCACAATGATGACACACTCTGTCAGGACATGTATAGGAGGACTGCCAGGTAACTAGCTAGTTACTAACTAACTAATCACAATGATGACACACTCTGTCAGGACATGTATAGGAGGACTGCCAGGTAACTAGCTAGTTACTAACTAACTAACAACCATGATGACACACTCTGTCAGGACATGTATAGGAGGACTGCCAGGTAACTTGCTAGTTACTAACTAACTAATCACAATGATGACACACTCTGTCAGGACATGTATAGGAGAACTGCCAGGTAACTAGCTAGTTACTAACTAACTAACCACCATGATGACACACTCTGTCAGGACATGTATAGGAGGACTGCCAGGTAACAAGCTAGTTACTAACTAACTAACTAACTAACCACAATGATGACACACTGTCAGGACATGTATAGGAGGACTGCCGGGTAACTAGCTAGTTACTAACTAACTAACTAACTAACTAACCAACCACCATGATGACACACTCTGTCAGGACATGTATAGGAGGACTGCCGGGTAACTAGCTAGTCACTAACTAACTAACCACCATGATGACACACTCTGTCAGGACATGTATAGGAGGACTGCCAGGTAACTAGCTAGTCACTAACTAACTAACTAACTAACCAACCAACCACAATGATGACACACTCTGTCAGGACATGTATAGGAGGACTGCCAGGTAACTAGCTAGTTACTAACTAACTAATCACAATGATGACACACTCTGTCAGGACATGTATAGGAGGACTGCCAGGTAACTAGCTAGTTACTAACTAACTAACCACCATGATGACACACTCTGTCAGGACATGTATAGGAGGACTGCCAGGTAACTTGCTAGTTACTAACTAACTAATCACAATGATGACACACTCTGTCAGGACATGTATAGGAGAACTGCCAGGTAACTAGCTAGTTACTAACTAACTAACTAACCACCATGATGACACACTCTGTCAGGACATGTATAGGAGGACTGCCAGGTAACTAGCTAGTCACTAACTAACTAACTAACTAACTAACTAACTAACTAACTAACTAACTAACTAACTACAATGATGACACACTCTGTCAGGACATGTATAGGAGGACTGCCAGGTAACTAACTAGTTACTAACTAACTAACCACCATGATGACACAGTCTGTCAGGACATGTATAGGAGGACTGCCAGGTAACTAGCTAGTCACTAACTAACCACACCATGATGACACACTCTGTCAGGACATATATAGGAGGACTGCCAGGTAACTAGCTAGTTACTAACTAACTAACTAACTAACCACCATGATGACACACTCTGTCAGGACATGTATAGGAGGACTGCCGAGTAACTAGCTAGTCACTAACTAACGAACTAAACACAATGATGACACACTCTGTCAGGACATGTATAGGAGGACTGCCAGGTAACTAGCTAGTTACTAACTAACTAGTAGCTCAGTAGCCACAGGACTGCCAGGTTACTAGCTAGTCACTAACTAACTAACTAACCACAATGATGACACACTCTGCAGGACATGTCTAGGAGGACTGCCAGGTAACTAGCTAGTTACTAACTAACTAACTAACCACCATGATGACACACTCTGTCAGGACATGTATAGGAGGACTACCAGGTAACTAGCTAGTCACTAACTAACTAACCACCATGATGACACTCTGTCAGGACATGTATAGGAGGACTGCCAGGTAACTAGCTAGTTACTAGCTAACTAACTAACCACCATGATGACACACTCTGTCAGGATATGTATAGGAGCACTGCCATGTAACTAGCTAGTTACTAACTAACTAACTAACTAACTAATCACAATGATGACACACTCTGTCAGGACATGTATAGGAGGACTGCCAGGTAACTAGCTAGTTACTAACTAACTAGTAGCTCAGTAGCCACAGGACTGCCAGATAACTAGCTAGTCACTAACTAACTAGTAGCTCGTTAGCCACAGGACTGCCAGATAACTAGCTAGTCACTAACTAACTAGTAGCTCGTTAGCCACAGGACTGCCAGATAACTAGCTAGTCACGAACTAGTAGCTCGTTAGCCACAGGACTGCCAGATAACTAGCTAGTCACGAACTAGTAGCTCGTTAGCCACAGGACTGCCAGGTAATGAGCTAGTCACTAACTAGTAGTTCATTAGCCACAGGACTGCCAGGTAACTAGCTAGTCACTAACTAGTAGCTCATTAGCCACAGGACTGCCAGGTAACTAGCTAGTCACTAACTAACTAGTAGCTCATTAGCCACAGGACTGCCAGGTAATGAGCAAGTCACTAACTAACTAGTAGTTCATTAGCCACAGGACTGCCAGGTAAATAGCTAGTCACTAGCTCATTAGCCACAGGACTGCCAGGTAACGAGCTAGTCACTAACTAACTAACTAGTAGCTCAGTAGCCACAGGACTGCCAGGTAACTAACTAACTAGTAGCTCAGTAGCCACAGGACTGCCAGGTAACTAACTAACTAGTAGCTCAGTAGCCACAGGACTGCCAGGTAACTAACTAACTAGTAGCTCATTAGGCACAGGACTGCCAGGTAACGAGCTAGTCACTAACTAACTAGTAGCTCAGCAGCCACAGGACTGCCAGGTAACTAACTAACTAACAAGTAGCTCATTAGCCACAGGACTGCAAGGTAACTAGCTAGTCACTAACTAACTAGTAGCTCATTAGCCACAGGACTGCCCGGTAACTAGCTAGTCACTAACTAACTAGTAGCTCAGCAGCCACAGGACTGCCAGGTAACGAGCTAGTCACTAACTAACTAGTAGCTCAGTAGCCACAGGACTGCCAGGTAACTAGCTAGTCACTAACTAATTAACTAGTAGCTCATTAGCCACAGGACTGCCAGGTAACTAGCTAGTTACTAACTAACTAACTAGTAGCTCATTAGCCACAGGACTGCCAGGTTGGTGAAACTTGACTAACGTAGTCCATATTTCAGAATTGACTCAGATTTCGTTGATGAAGTGTGAAACCACAAGTGTTTTTTTTGGGGGTTGGTATTTAATCTCTCCGTCCGTCTCCAGATGATATCCCAGTCTCCTCCAGCCCAGTGACGGCCTAATACCACGGCTGCATGGACATCAACATCAACGGCCGGCTGTTAGACTTCGACGAGGCAGACAGTAAACACAACAGCATTAAGTCCCACTCCTGCCCCCCTGTCTCGCCCCCCCCCACAAAGACACTCTCTGACGACGCCCCGTCACTCACCTTACAGGAAGTGACCTCACCAAACCAGGTCGACCAATCGCCACACATCTCTGTTCCTGAGGCCCAAATCTGTGTATATGATCCTCTACCTGATGATTAGGAGGAGGGGAGGGAGGGAGAAAGGAGTGGGGGAGGGAGGGAGGTGGGGGGAGAGAGAGGGAGGGAGGGGGAAGAAAGGAGTGGGGGAGGGAGGGAGGGTAGGGAGAAAGGAGTGGGGGAGGGAGGGGGAGAGAGAGGGAGGGGGTAGGGGGAGGTAGGGAGGGAGAAAGGAGTGGGGGAGGGAGAGGTGGGAGGGAGGGAGGTAGGGGGAGAGAGAGGGGGGGGAGAAAGGAGTGGGGGAGGGAGGGAAGAAAGGATGGGGAGGGAGAGAGGGAAGAAAGGGGGAGGGAGAGTAGGGAGGGGGAGTAGGGAGAGAGGGGAGAACGAAGGGAGGGAGAGATGGTGGGTGGACTTGCACAATGCAGTCATTTCTGTTTATTTAGTTTCCTGCACTCTTTGTTTAGACTGTTTTTGAAGGTTTCATATTTTTTATTGGACACATGTCATCCCCTCACCATCACCATGGTTTGTATTGCCGTGAAATAAACACCAGGGTCTGTTACTGTGGAGAAGAGGAGTTACCAAAACCTGTTGCCAGCGACACTGACTGATACAGCATTACTTGTTCTGTTGCTAGCGACACTGACTGATCCAGCATTACTTGTTCTGTTGCCAGCGATCTGGGATCTGGTGTTCTGGTGTATATGTAGAGGAAGGTTCTGATACAGTGGAATGACCTGTGGTCCATGAATTCTGGTGTATATGTAGAGGAAGGTTCTGATACAGTGGAATGACCTGTGGTTCTGGTGTATATGTAGAGGAAGGTTCTGATACAGTGGAATGACCTGTGGTCCGTGGTTCTGGTGTATATGTAGAGGAAGGTTCTGATACAGTGGAATGACCTGTGGTACATGGATCTGGTGTATATGTAGAGGAAGGTTCTGGTACAGTGGAATGACCTGTGGTACGTGGATCTGGTGTATATGTAGAGGAAGGTTCTGATACAGTGGAATGACCTGGGATACGTGGATCTGGTGTATATGTAGAGGAAGGTTCTGATACAGTGGAATGACATGTGGTCCGTGGTTCTGTATATACAGTTTAAGTCAGAAGTTTACATACACTTAGGTTGGAGTCATTAAAACTTGTTTTTCAACCACTCCACAAATTTCTTGTTAACAAACTATAGTTTTGGCAGAGTTGGTTAGGACATCTACTTTGTAGACTTGTCCAACAATTGTTAACAGACAGATTATTTCACTTATAATTCACTGTATCACAATTCCAGTGGGTCAGAAGTTTACATACACTAAGTTGACTTTGTGCCTTTAAACAGCTTGGAAAATTCCAGAAAATGATGTCATGGCTTTAGAAGCTTCTGATAGGCTAATTGACATCATTTGAGTCAATTGGAGGTGTACCTGTGGATGTATTTCAAGGCCTACCTTCAAACTCAGTGCCTCTTTGCTTGAAGTCATGGGAAAATCAAAAGAATTCAGCCAAGACCTCAAAAAAAATGTGTAGACCTCCAAGTCAGGTTCATCCTTGGGAGCAATTTCCAAACGCCTGAAGGTACCACGTTCATCTGTACAAACAATAGTATGCAAGTATAAACACCATGGGACCACGCAGCCGCCATACCGCTCAGGAAGGAGACGCGTACTGTCTCCTAGAGATGAACGTACTTTGGTGTGAAAAGTGCAAATCAATCCCAGAACAAAGAGCAAAGGACCTTGTGAAGATGCTGGAGGAAACAGGTACACAAGTATCTATATCCACAGTAAAACAAGTCCTATATCAACATAACCTGAAAGGCCACTCAGCAAGGAAGAAGCCACTGCTCCAAAACAGCCATTAATAAGCCAGACTATGGTTTGCAATTGCACATGGGGACAAAGATCGTACTTTTTGGAGAAATGTCCTCTGGTCTGATGAAACAAAAATAGAACTGTTTGGCCATAATGACCATCGTTATGTTTGGAGGAAAAAGGGGGAGGCTTGCAAGCTGAAGAACACCATCCCAACCGTGCACAGGGGTGGCAGCATCATGTTGTGGGGGTGCTTTGCTGCAGGAGGGACTGGTGCACTTCACAAAATAGATGGCATCATGAGGAAGGAAAATTATGTGGATATATTGAAGCAACATCTCAAGGCATCAGTCAGGAAGTTAACCTCTATGGGCTAGGTGGGACGCAAGCGTCCCACCCGTGGTGCACTCCATCAACAGCAGGTGCATTTCAAGAGCGGCAAATTTGAATCCAAATAAATGTCAAAATTCAAATTTTTCAAAAATACAACTATTTTACACCATTTGAAAGATAAACATCTCCTTAATCTAACCACGTTTTACGATTTCAAAAAGGTTTTACGGCGAAAGCATAAATTTAGAGTATGTTAGGACAGTACATTTACAAGAGTTATGTGTAATGTTTTGTCAAGTCAAAGACAGGGTCACCAAAACCATAAAACCAGCTAAAATGATGCACTAACCTTTTACAATCTCCATCAGATGACACTCCTAGGACATTATGTTAGCCAATGCATGCATTTTTAGTTCTATCAAGTTCATATTTATATCCAAAAACAGCGTTTTACTATGGCATTGATGTTGAGGAAATCGTTTCCTCCAATAACCGGCAGTCAAGTCAGCACCACAAATTAAATAATTAAAATTAGAAAACATTGGTAAAATATTATATTGTCATTTAAAGAATTATAGATTTACATCTCTTGAACGCAATCAACTTGCCAGATTTAAAAATAACCTTACTGGGAAATCACACTTTGCAATAATCTGAGCACTGCACCCAGAAAAATACGCGTTGCGATACAGACTAGCCGTCATGTTGGGGAGATCTAAAATCGAAAATACTATGTAAATAATCCATTACCTTTGATTCTCTTCATCAGATGTCACTTCCAGGTATCACAGGTCCATAACGAATGTAGTTTTGTTCAAAAAAGCTCATCATTTATGTCCAAAAATCTCCGTCTTGTTAGCACATGATCTAAGCCCGCCGGACTTCACTTCATGAACGAGGGGAAAAAATATATTTACGTTCGTTCAAACATGTCAAACGTTGTATAGCATAAATCATTAGGGCCTTTTTTAACCAGAACATGAATAATATTCAAGGTGGACGAATGCATTCTCTTTTATAACGTATTGGAACGAGGGTACCCAACATGAACTCGCGCGCCAGGTGTCTAATGGGCCATCATCGTTCCATGGCTCTTGTTCGGTCAGATCTCCCTCCAGAAGACTCAAAACACTTTGTAAAGGCTGGTGACATCTAGTGGAAGCAATAGGAAGTGCCAAAATATTCCTCAGCCCCTGTGTTTTTCAATGGCATAGGTTTAAAGGTAATACAACACATCAGGTATCCACTTCCTGTCAGAAAATGTCTCAGGGTTTTGCCTGCCAAATGAGTTCTGTTATACTCACAGACACCATTCAAACAGTTTTAGAAACTTTAGGGTGTTTTCTATCCATATATAATAAGTATATGCATATTCTAGTTACTGGGTAGGATTAGTAACCAGATTAAATCGGGTACATTTTTTTTATCCAGCCGTGCAAATACTGCCCCCTAGCCCTAACAGGTTAAGTTTAAGTTTGGTCGCAAATTTGTGGGTAGAACTGAAAAAGCATGTGCGAGCAAGGAGGCCTACAAACCTGACTCAGTTACACCAGCTCTATCAGGAGGAATGGGCCAAAATTCACCCAACTTCTTGTCGGAAGCTTGTGGAAGGCTCCCCGAAACGTTTGACCCAAGTTAAACAATTTAAAGGCAATACTACCAAATACTAATTGAGTGTATGTAAACTTCTGACCCACTGGGAATGTGATGAAAGAAATACAAGCTGAAATAAATCATTCTCTCTACTAGTATTCTGACATTTCACATTCTTAAAATGAAGTGGTGATCCTAACTGACTTAAGAAAGTAAATTTTTACTCAGATTAAATGTTAGAAATTGTGAAAAACTGAGTTTAAATGTATTTGGCTAAGGTGTATGTAAACTTCCGACTTCAACTGTATGTAGATGAGAGATTTGTACCACACACATAGTGATTTCTGGCTCTCTCTTTTGTCTCTGTTCTCTCTCCCTTTCTTAAGACAACCCAATGGTTAAGTGTATATAAAAACATGCTCACTTTAATAAATAAGTTAAATGTTTTTGTTGATGGATTGAGTTTTTTTTTTGTGTGTGTGTTTATTTTAACAAAAGTGATCCAAAGCATGCTTGCTTTGGTACGGAAAACTGTGGTTGTGTCTGAAATCTTTCTAGCCTACTGCTTACTAATAAAATCAAATGTATTTATAAAGCCCTTCTTACATCAGCTGATATCTCAAAGTGCTGTACACAGAAACCCAGCCTAAAACCCCCCAAAACAGCAAGCTAAAATGTACTAGCCATACTACATACGGATACACTAGTAAAACGCAGTATTAAACGTTAAACAAATATCAACATACTGGTTCAAACGACAGAAAAGAAGCAGCGGACACTATCAGCTGTTCGGTCACAGTTTCTGATGGACGTTTTATGGTATTACACAGCATACCATTTTCGTTTGTCAAACTGAACACAAATGCTAGCCAGCAGCTAACAAAATGAGTTTGTTTTTGGCCAAATTGTCATGTAAAAATGACATAGACGAGGTAATAAAAACCGTTGCTGAAAAGGTTTTAGTTCTTCGGTTTGGAAGAGATGAAGACTCTGTCTGCCTTCAACTTGACGAGATTGTAAGTAGCTAACGTTAGCATGTGTAGCTAGCATGCTAGCTGGGTAACTAGCTAGCTCTACCAGCTAACTTCCTGCAATATTGTAGCCAGTAAACATTGATGCAAAACGTACATGTCAATATTTACACCAACACTGTCAATGTATTTTTTTGTTGTTATTGTTGTAACGTTTGTCTGTCTGAATCGGGAATGACAAGTGTTATAATTATTTTTGCCAGCTGTCCAAAACCTCCCACGACCTGAGTAACATGGCGTCTATCTACATCGTGGATGTGGACTCAGCTCCCGTCTACACGAGATACTTCGACATCAGTTACATCCCATCAACAGTCTTCTTCTTCAACGGACAACACATGAAAGTTGATCATGGGTGAAAAGGAAGATGGCCGACAACTAGCTACAATACCACTGGTTGGTTATACAGTCTTCGTTTCAGTGAGTTGTAACACACTCCCCTTTTTTAAACACTGTTGTCTCTATACAGGTCTCCAGATCACACCAAGTTTGTGGGCAGTTAAGACCAAGCAGGACTTCCTGGATCTGATCGAAGTGATCTACAGAGGTGCTATGAGAGGGAAGATGATCGTCCAGAGTCCCATCGACCCTCAGAACATCCCCAAGTACGACCTGCTCTACCATGGGATCTAACCCCGTCACGACCTGCTCAACCATGGGATCTGAGATTCCACCACGATTCCCCACCCTTCAGCGCGGTTACAAGCACCCTGGCTGCAGATCTCGTCGGGAGACCGACGGCGCGGTTTGAGCGCTCAAGCTGCCGACAATTCATGTGAAGAGAAAACGTCTGACCAGCACATAACAGATTGGCCCGGCCTGGACAATTATGGTGTCGGCGTTATCAAGAGACACCACTGTAGCCGGCGCCATCTCACTTCACCATTCATACTGATGTACCGATTTAGTGAAACTGTCCATAACTAGAGGTTTGATATTTCCTAGGGAAATAGATCTCTATAAAAGACACATGCGTGTCAGAGTGAACAATCTTTTATTTCATACAATGAACATTAATTTATATCTGGATGTTCTTGTTGCCTCTTTGTTTATAGTGGGAATGCTGAATGTAATGTATGTTTGGTCACAAGGTCAGAAACCTTTTGAACTTTTTGTTAATAAATGTCACTTAAAATAATGTTTGGTTTGATCTCTACTGCCTCAACACAATAAATCATTATCTGCAAAATGATTAGCAACATAAAAATAAGACCGCTCACAGTGCTGGAAATCCTTGTATTATCTAAGCCCAGGCACCACAGACAGTGCAGGAGATCCTTGTATTATCTAAGCCGAGACACCACAGTGTTGGAGATCCTTGTATTATCTAAGCCCAGGCACCACAGTGCAGGAGATCCTTGTATTATCTAAACCCAGACACCACAGACAGTGTTGGAGATCCTTGTATTATCTAAGCCCAGGCACCACAGTGCTGGAGATCCTTGTATTATCTAAGCCCAGGCACCACAGTGCTGGAGATCCTTGTATTATCTAAGCCCAGTGTCGTGTCTTTGGGTACCATTAAACGGAAGACATGTTTATCAATTAACTCCCTGTAATTATTATCACGCGATTAAACTGATTAATTGTTTAATTGTAATTAACTAGGAGATCGGGGCACCAAGGAGAATATTCAGATTACAAAGCTATAATTTTCCTAATATAACTTTCCTGTACTATAATATTCTATTCTATTATAGTATAGGCCGATTATCTTCTGGTTTAAAATGGTGTATTTTACCTCTAGTCCAGTCTCATTCCAAACGTCGTAAATTGTTGTATCTGCACGAACCCAGTCTTTACTAAAATCATCCTCCTGGAGCCTGTTCTGACTTCCCTGGTTATATAAAGACATGACATCAACCCACCTACTGGAGCGTGTCCTGACTTCCCTGGTTATATAAAGGCATCAACCCACCTCCTGGAGCATGTCCTGACTTCTATAAAGACATCAACCCACCTCCTGGAGCGTGTCCTGACTTCCCTGGTTATATAAAGACATCAACCCATCTCCTGGAGCGTGTCCTGACTTCCCTGGTTATATAAAGACATCAACCCACCTCCTGGAGCGTGTCATGACTTCCCTGGTCATATAAAGACATCAACCCACCTCCTGGAGCGTGTCCTAACTTCCCTGGTTATATAAAGACATCAACCCACCTCCTGGAGCGTGTCCTGACATCCATTGGTTATATAAAGACATCAACCCACCTCCTGAAAGGTGTCCTGACTGCCCTGGTTGTATAAAAGGCATCAACCTACCTCCTGGAAAGTGTCCTGACTTCCCTGGTTATATAAAGACATCAACCCACCTCCTGGAGCGTGTCCTGACTTCCCTGGTTATATAAAAGGCATCAACCCACCTCCTGGAAGGTGTCCTGACTTCCCTGGTTATATAAAGACACCAACCCACCTCCTGGAGCGTGTCTTGACTTCCCTGGTTATATAAAAGTAAAACCCACCTCCTGGAAGGTGTCCTGACTTCCATGGTTATATAAAATGCATCAACCTACCTCCTGGAAGGTGTCCTGACTTCCCTGGTTATATAAAGACATCAACCCACCTCCTAGAGCGTGTCCTGACTTCCCTGGTTATATAAAGACATCAACCCACCTCCTGGAGCGTGTCCTGACATTCCTGATTATATAACGACATCAACCCACCTCCTGGAGCGTGTCCTGACTTCCCTGGTTATATAAAGACAAGACATCAACCCACCTCCTGGAGCGTGTCCTGACTTCCCTGGTTATATAAAGACATCGACCCACCTCCTGGAGCGTGTCCTGACATTCCTGGTTAAATAAAGACATCAACCCACCTCCTGGAGCGTGTCCTGACTTCCCTGGTTATATAAAGACAAGACATCAACCCACCTCCTGGAGCGTGTCCTGACTTCCCTGGTTATATAAAAGAATTCAACCCACCTCCTGGAGCGTGGCCTGACTTCACTGGTTATATAAAAGGCATCAACACATCTCCTGGACCGTGTCCTGACTTCCCTGGTTATATAAAGACATGACATCAACCCACCTCCTGGAGCGTGTCCTCACTTCCCTGGTTATAGAAAGACATCAACCCACCTCCTGGAGCCTGTCCTGACTTCCCTGGTTATATAAAGACATCTCAACCCACCTACTGGAGCGTGTCCTGACTTCCCTGGTTATATAAAGGCATCAACCCACCTCCTGGAGCATGTCCTGACTTCTATAAAGACATCAACCCACCTCCTGGAGCGTGTCCTGACTTCCCTGGTTATATAAAGACATCAACCCATCTCCTGGAGCCTGTCCTGACTTCCCTGGTTATATAAAGACATCAACCCACCTCCTGGAGCGTGTCATGACTTCCCTGGTCATATAAAGACATCAACCCACCTCCTGGAGCGTGTCCTGACTTCCCTGGTTATATAAAGACATCAACCCACCTCCTGGAGCGTGTCCTGACTTCCCTGGTTATATAAAGACATCAACCCACCTCCTGGAGCGTGTCCTGACTTCCCTGGTTATATAAAGACATCAACCCACCTCCTGGAGCGTGTCCTGACTTCCCTGGTTATATAAAGACATCAACCCACCTCCTGGAGCGTGTCCTGACTTCCCTGGTTATATAAAGACATTACCTCACCTCCTGGAGCATGTCCTGACTTCCCTGGTTATATAAAGACACCAACCCACCTCCTGGAGCGTATCCTGACTTCCCTGGTTATATAAAGACATCAACCCACCTCCTGGAGCGTATCCTTACTTCCCTGGTTATATAAAAGACATCAACCCTACCTCCTGGAGCGTGTCCTGACTTCCCTGGTTATATAAAAGACATCAACCCACCTCCTGGAGCGTGGCCTGACTTCCCTGGTTATATAAAGGCATCAACCCAACTCCTGGAGCGTGTCTTGACATCCCTGGTTATATAAAAGGCATCAACCCACATCCTGAAAGGTGTCCTGACTGCCCTGGTTGTATAAAAGGCATCAACCTACCTCCTGGAAAGTGTCCTGACTTCCCTGGTTATATAAAGACATCAACCCACCTCCTGGAGCGTGTCCTGACTTCCCTGGTTATATAAAAGGCATCAACCCACCTCCTGGAAGGTGTCCTGACTTCCCTGGTTATATAAAGACACCAACCCACCTCCTGGAGCGTGTCTTGACTTCCCTGGTTATATAAAAGTAAAACCCACCTCCTGGAATGTGTCCTGACTTCCATGGTTATATAAAATGCATCAACCTACCTCCTGGAAGGTGTCCTGACTTCCCTGGTTATATAAAGACATCAACCCACCTCCTAGAGCGTGTCCTGACTTCCCTGGTTATATAAAGACATCAACCCACCTCCTGGAGCGTGTCCTGACATTCCTGGTTATATAAAGACATCAACCCACCTCCTGGAGCGTGTCCTGACTTCCCTGGTTATATAAAGACAAGACATCAACCCACCTCCTGGAGCGTGTCCTGACTTCCCTGGTTATTTAAAGACATCAACCCACCTCCTGGAGCGTGTCCTGACTTCCCTCGTTATATAAAGATAGCAACCCACCTCCTGGAGCGTGTCCTGACTTCCCTGGTTATATAAAGACATCAACCCACCTCCTGGAGCGTGTCCTGACTTCCCTGGTTATTTAAAGACATCAACCCACCTACTGGAGCGTGTCCTGACTTCCCTGGTAATATAAAGACATCAACTCACCTCCTGGAGCATGTCCTGACTTCCCTGGTTAAATAAAGACACCAACCCACCTCCTGGAGCGTATCCTGACTTCCATGGTTATATAAAAGACATCAACCCTACCTCCTGGAGCGTGTCCTGACTTCCCTGGTTATATAAAAGACATCAACCTACCTCCTGGAGCGTGGCCTGACTTCACTGGTTATATAAAAGGAGTCAACACACCTCCCGGACCGTGTCCTGACTTCCCTGGTTATATAAAGACATGACATCAACCCACCTACTGGAGCGTGTCCTGACTTCCCTGGTTATATAAAGGCATCAACCCAACTCCTGGAGCGTGTCTTGACATCCCTGGTTATATAAAAGGCATCAACCCACCTCCTGAAAGGTGTCCTGACTGCCCTGGTTGTATAAAAGGCATCAACCTACCTCCTGGAAAGTGTCCTGACTTCCCTGGTTATATAAAGACATCAACCCACCTCCTGGAGCGTGTCCTGACTTCCCTGGTTATATAAAAGGCATCAACCCACCTCCTGGAAGGTGTCCTGACTTCCCTGGTTATATAAAGACACCAACCCACCTCCTGGAGCGTGTCCTGACTTCCCTGGTTATATAAAAGTAACAACCCACCTCCTGGAAGGTGTCCTGACTTCCATGGTTATATAAAATGCATCAACCTACCTCCTGGAAGGTGTCCTGACTTCCCTGGTTATATAAAGACATCAACCCACCTCCTAGAGCGTGTCCTGACTTCCCTGGTTATATAAAGACATCAACCCACCTCCTGGAGCGTGTCCTGACTTTCCTGGTTATATAAAGACATCAACCCACCTCCTGGAGCGTGTCCTGACTTCCCTGGTTATATAAAGACACATCAACCCACCTCCTGGAGCGTGTCCTGACTTCCCTGGTTATATAAAGACATCAACCCACCTCCTGGAGCGTGTCCTGACTTCCCTGGTTATTTAAAGACATCAACCCACCTCCTGGAGCGTGTCCTGACTTCCCTGGTTATATAAAAGGCATCAACACACCTCCTGGACCGTGTCCTGACTTCCCTGGTTATATAAAGACATGACATCAACCCACCTCCTGGAGCATGTCCTGACTTCTATAAAGACATCAACCCACCTCCTGGAGCATGTCCTGATTTCCCTGGTTATATAAAGACATCAACCCACCTCCTGGAGCGTGTCCTGACTTCCCTGGTTATATAAAGACATCAACCCACCTCCTGGAGCGTGTCCTGACTTCCCTGGTTATATAAAGACATCAACCCACCTCCTGGAGCTTGTCCTGACTTCCCTGGTTATATAAAGACATCAACCCACCTCCTGGAGCGTGTCCTGACATCCCTGGTTATATAAAAGACACCAACCCACCTCCTGGAGCGTGTCCTAACTTCCCTGGTTATATAAAGACATCAACCCACCTCCTGGAGCGTGTCCTGACTTCCCTGCTTATAAAAAGAACACCAACCCACCTACTGGAGCGTGTCCTGACTTCCCTGGTTATATAAAGACAAGACATGAACCCACCTCCTGGAGCGTGTCCTGACTTCCCTGGTTATATAAAGAACATCAACCCACCTCCTGGAGCGTGTCTTGACTTCCCTGGTTATATAAAGACACCAACCCAACTCCTGGAGCGTGTCTTGACATCCCTGGTTATATAAAAGGCATCAACCCACCTCCTGAAAGGTGTCCTGACTGCCCTGGTTGTATAAAAGGCATCAACCTACCTCCTGGAAAGTGTCCTGACTTCCCTGGTTATATAAAGACATCAACCCACCTCCTGGAGCGTGTCCTGACTTCCCTGGTTATATAAAAGGCATCAACCCACCTCCTGGAAGGTGTCCTGACTTCCCTGGTTATATAAAGACACCAACCCACCTCCTGGAGCGTGTCTTGACTTCCCTGGTTATATAAAAGTAAAACCCACCTCCTGGAAGGTGTCCTGACTTCCATGGTTATATAAAATGCATCAACCTACCTCCTGGAAGGTGTCCTGACTTCCCTGGTTATATAAAGACATCAACCCACCTCCTAGAGCGTGTCCTGACTTCCCTGGTTATATAAAGACATCAACCCACCTCCTGGAGCGTGTCCTGACATTCCTGGTTATATAAAGACATCAACCCACCTCCTGGAGCGTGTCCTGACTTCCCTGGTTATATAAAGACAAGACATCAACCCACCTCCTGGAGCGTGTCCTGACTTCCCTGGTTATTTAAAGACATCAACCCACCTCCTGGAGCGTGTCCTGACTTCCCTGGTTATTTAAAGACATCAACCCACCTCCTGGAGCGTGTCCTGACTTCCCTGGTTATATAAAAGGCATCAACACACCTCCTGGACCGTGTCCTGACTTCCCTGGTTATATAAAGACATGACATCAACCCACCTCCTGGAGCATGTCCTGACTTCTATAAAGACATCAACCCACCTCCTGGAGCATGTCCTGACTTCCCTGGTTATATAAAGACATCAACCCACCTCCTGGAGCGTGTCCTGACTTCCCTGGTTATATAAAGACATCAACCCGCCTCCTGGAGCGTGTCCTAACTTCCCTGGTTATATAAAGACATCAACCTACCTCCTGGAGCTTGTCCTGACATCCCTGGTTATATAAAGACATCAACCCACCTCCTGGAGCGTGTCCTGACATCCCTGGTTATATAAAAGACACCAACCCACCTCCTGGAGCGTGTCCTCACTTCCCTGGTTATAGAAAGACATCAAACCACCTCCTGGAGCCTGTCCTGACTTCCCTGGTTATATAAAGACATGACATCAACCCACCTCCTGGAGCGTGTCCTGACTTCCCTGGTTATATAAAGACAAGACATCAACCCACCTCCTGGAGCGTGTCCTGACTTCCCTGGTTATATAAAGACATCAACCCACCTCCTGGAGCGTGTCCTGACTTCCCTGGTTATATAAAGACATCAACCCAACTCCTGGAGCGTGTCTTGACATCCCTGGTTATATAAAAGGCATCAACCCACCTCCTGAAAGGTGTCCTGACTGCCCTGGTTGTATAAAAGGCATCAACCTACCTCCTGGAAAGTGTCCTGACTTCCCTGGTTATATAAAGACATCAACCCACCTCCTGGAGCGTGTCCTGACTTCCCTGGTTATATAAAAGGCATCAACCCACCTCCTGGAAGGTGTCCTGACTTCCCTGGTTATATAAAGACACCAACCCACCTCCTGGAGCGTGTCTTGACTTCCCTGGTTATATAAAAGTAAAACCCACCTCCTGGAATGCTTCCTGACTTCCATGGTTATATAAAATGCATCAACCTACCTCCTGGAAGGTGTCCTGACTTCCCTGGTTATATAAAGACATCAACCCACCTCCTAGAGCGTGTCCTGACTTCCCTGGTTATATAAAGACATCAACCCACCTCCTGGAGCGTGTCCTGACATTCCTGGTTATATAACGACATCAACCCACCTCCTGGAGCGTGTCCTGACTTCCCTGGTTATATAAAGACAAGACATCAACCCACCTCCTGGAGCGTGTCCTGACTTCCCTGGTTATTTAAAGACATCAACCCACCTCCTGGAGCGTGTCCTGACTTCCCTGGTTATATAAAGACAGCAACCCACCTCCTGGAGCGTGTCCTGACTTCCCTGGTTATATAAAGACATCAACCCACCTCCTGGAGCGTGTCCTGACTTCCCTGGTTATATAAAGACATCAACCCACCTACTGGAGCGTGTCCTGACTTCCCTGGTTATATAAAGACATCAACCCACCTCCTGGAGCATGTCCTGACTTCCCTGGTTATATAAAGACATACCAACCCACCTCCTGGAGCGTATCCTGACTTCCCTGGTTATATAAAAGACATCAACCCACCTCCTGGAGCGTGTCCTGACTTCCCTGGTTATATAAAAGACATCAACCCACCTCCTGGAGCGTGTCCTGACTTCCACTGGTTATATAAAAGGACTCAACACACCTCCTGGACCGTGTCCTGACTTCCCTGGTTATATAAAGACATGACATCAACCCACCTCCTGGAGCGTGTCCTGACTTCCCTGGTTATATAAAGACATCAACCCAACTCCTGGAGCGTGTCCTGACTTCCCTGGTTATATAAAAGACATCAACCCACCTCCTGGAAGGTGTCCTGACTTCCCTGGTTATATAAAGACATCAACCCACCTCCTGGAGCGTGTCTTGACTTCCCTGGTTATATAAAAGTAATAACCCACCTCCTGGAAGGTGTCCTGACTTCCCTGGTTATATAAAATGCATCAACCTACCTCCTGGAAGGTGTCCTGACTTCCCTGGTTATATAAAGACATCAACCCACCTCCTAGAGCGTGTCCTGACTTCCCTGGTTATATAAAGACATCAACCCACCTCCTGGAGCGTGTCCTGACTTTCCTGGTTATATAAAGACATCAACCCACCTCCTGGAGCGTGTCCTGACTTCCCTGGTTATATAAAGACAAGACATCAACCCACCTCCTGGAGCGTGTCCTGACTTCCCTGGTTATATAAAGACATCAACCCACCTCCTGGAGCGTGTCCTGACATCCCTGGTTATATAAAGACATCAACCCACCTCCTGGAGCGTGTCCTGACTTCCCTGGTTATATAAAAGGCATCAACACACCTCCTGGACCGTGTCCTGACTTCCCTGGTTATATAAAGACATGACATCAACCCACCTCCTGGAGCATGTCCTGACTTCCCTGGTTATATAAAGACATCAACCCACCTCCTGGAGCATGTCCTGACTTCCCTGGTTATATAAAGACATCAACCCACCTCCTGGAGCGTGTCCTGACTTCCCTGGTTATATAAAGACATCAACCCACCTCCTGGAGCGTGTCCTGACTTCCCTGGTTATATAAAAGACATCAACCCACCTCCTGGAAGGTGTCCTGACTTCCCTGGTTATATAAAGACACCAACCCACCTCCTGGAGCGTGTCCTGACTTCCCCTGGTTATATAAAAGTAAAACCCACCTCCTGGAAGCTTCCTGACTTCCCTGGTTATATAAAATGCATCAACCTACCTCCTGGAAGGTGTCCTGACTTCCCTGGTTATATAAAGACATCAACCCACCTCCTAGAGCGTGTCCTGACTTCCCTGGTTATATAAAGACATCAACCCACCTCCTGGAGCGTGTCCTGACATTCCTGGTTATATAACGACATCAACCCACCTCCTGGAGCGTGTCCTGACTTCCCTGGTTATATAAAGACAACATCAACCCACCTCCTGGAGCGTGTCCTGACTTCCCTGGTTATTTAAAGACATCAACCCACCTCCTGGAGCGTGTCCTGACTTCCCTCGTTATATAAAGATAGCAACCCACCTCCTGGAGCGTGTCCTGACTTCCCTGGTTATATAAAGACATCAACCCACCTCCTGGAGCGTGTCCTGACTTCCCTGGTTATTTAAAGACATCAACCCACCTACTGGAGCGTGTCCTGACTTCCCTGGTAATATAAAGACATCAACCCACCTCCTGGAGCATGTCCTGACTTCCCTGGTTAAATAAAGACACCAACCCACCTCCTGGAGCGTATCCTGACTTCCCTGGTTATATAAAAGACATCAACCCACCTCCTGGAGCGTGTCCTGACTTCCCTGGTTATATAAAAGACATCAACCCACCTCCTGGAGCGTGTCCTGACTTCACTGGTTATATAAAAGGAGTCAACACACCTCCTGGACCGTGTCCTGACTTCCCTGGTTATATAAAGACATGCATCAACCCACCTCCTGGAGCATGTCCTGACTTCTATAAAGACATCAACCCACCTCCTGGAGCGTGTCCTGACTTCCCTGGTTATATAAAAGGCATCAACCCACCTCCTGGAAGGTGTCCTGACTTCCCTGGTTATATAAATACACCAACCCACCTCCTGGAGCGTGTCCTGACTTCCCTGGTTATATAAAAGTAATCAACCCACCTCCTGGAAGGTGTCCTGACTTCCCTGGTTATATAAAATGACATCAACCTACCTCCTGGAAGGTGTCCTGACTTCCCTGGTTATATAAAGACATCAACCCACCTCCTAGAGCGTGTCCTGACTTCCCTGGTTATATAAAGACATCAACCCACCTCCTGGAGCGTGTCCTGACATTCCTGGTTATATAAAGACATCAACCCACCTCCTGGAGCGTGTCCTGACTTCCCTGGTTATATAAAGACAAGACATCAACCCACCTCCTGGAGCGTGTCCTGACTTCCCTGGTTATATAAAGACATCAACCCACCTCCTGGAGCGTGTCCTGACTTCCCTGGTTATTTAAAGACATCAACCCACCTCCTGGAGCGTGTCCTGACTTCCCTGGTTATATAAAAGGCATCAACACACCTCCTGGACCGTGTCCTGACTTCCCTGGTTATATAAAGACATGCATCAACCCACCTCCTGGAGCATGTCCTGACTTCCTGGTTATATAAAGACATCAACCCACCTCCTGGAGCATGTCCTGACTTCCCTGGTTATATAAAGATATCAACCCACCTCCTGGAGCGTGTCCTGACTTCCCTGGTTATATAAAGACATCAACCCACCTCCTGGAGCGTGTCCTGACTTCCCTGGTTATATAAAGACATCAACCCACCTCCTGGAGCTTGTCCTGACATCCCTGGTTATATAAAGACATCAACCCACCTCCTGGAGCGTGTCCTGACATCCCTGGTTATATAAAAGACACCAACCCACCTCCTGGAGCGTGTCCTCACTTCCCTGGTTATAGAAAGACATCAAACCACCTCCTGGAGCCTGTCCTGACTTCCCTGGTTATATAAAGACATGACATCAACCCACCTACTGGAGCGTGTCCTGACTTCCCTGGTTATATAAAGGCATCAACCCACCTCCTGGAGCATGTCCTGACTTCTATAAAGACATCAACCCACCTCCTGGAGCGTGTCCTGACTTCCCTGGTTATATAAAGACATCAACCCATCTCCTGGAGCGTGTCCTGACTTCCCTGGTTATATAAAGACATCAACCCACCTCCTGGAGCGTGTCCTGACTTCCCTGGTTATATAAAGACATCAACCTACCTCCTGGAGCGTGTCCTAACTTCCCTGGTTATATAAAGACATCAACTCACCTCCTGGAGCGTGTCCTGACATCACTGGTTATATAAAGACATCAACCCACCTCCTGGAGCGTGTCCTGACTTCCCTGGTTATATAAAGACATCAACCCACCTCCTGGAGCGTGTCCTGACTTCCCTGGTTATATAAAGACATCAACCCACCTCATGGAGCGTGTCCTGACTTCCCTGGTTATATAAAGACATCAACTCACCTCCTGGAGCATGTCCTGACTTCCCTGGTTATATAAAGACACAAACCCACCTCCTGGAGCGTATCCTGACTTCCCTGGTTATATAAAAGACATCAACCCACCTCCTGGAGCGTGTCCTGACTTCCCTGGTTATATAAAAGACATCAACCCACCTCCTGGAGCGTGTCATGACTTCCCCTGGTTATATAAAAGATATCAACCCACCTCCTGGAAGGTGTCCTGACTTCCCTAGTTATATAAAGACATCAACTAACCTCCTGGATCGTGTCCTGACTTCCCTGGTTATATAAAGACATCAACCCACCTCCTGGAGCGTGTCGTGACTTCCCTGGTTATATAAAGACATCAACCCACCTCCTGTACCGTGTCCTGACTTCCCTGGTTATTTAAAGACATCAACCCACCTCCTGGAGTGTGTCCTCACTTCCCTGGTTATATAAAAGACATCAACCCACCTCCTGGAGCGTGTCCTGACTTCCCTGGTTATATAAAGACATCAACCCACCTCCTGGAGCGTGTCCTGACTTCCCTGGTTATATTTAAGACAAGACATGAACCCACCTCCTGGAGCGTGTCCTGACTTCCCTGCTTATAAAAAGAACACCAACCCACCTCCTGGAGCGTGTCTTGACTTCCCTGGTTATATAAAGACACCAACCCAACTCCTGGAGCGTGTCTTGACATCCCTGGTTATATAAAAGGCATCAACCCACCTCCTGGAAGGTGTCCTGACTGCCCTGGTTGTATAAAAGGCATCAACCTACCTCCTGGAAGGTGTCCTGACTTCCCTGGTTATATAAAGACATCAACCCACCTCCTGGAGCGTGTCCTGACATTCCTGGTTATATAAAGACATCAACCCACCTCCTGGAGCGTGTCCTGACATCCCTGGTTATATAAAGACAAGACATCAAACCACCTCCTGGAGCGTGTCCTGACTTCCCTGTTTATGTAAAGACATCAACCCACCTCCTGGAGCGTGTCCTGACTTCCCTGGTTATATATAGACATCAATCCACCTCCTGGAGCGTGTCCTGACTTCCCTGGTAATATAAAAGACATCAACCCACCTCCTGGAGCGTGGCCTGACTTCTCTGGTAATATAAATGACATCAACCCACCTACTGGAGCGTGTCCTGACTTCCCTGGTTATATAAAGGCATCAACCCACCTCCTGGAGCATGTCCTAAATTCTATAAAGACATCAACCCACCTCCTGGAGCGTGTCCTGACTTCCCTGGTTATATAAAGACATCAACCCACCTCCTGGAGCGTGTCCTGACTTCCCTGGTTATATAAAGACATCAACCCACCTCCTGGAGCGTGTCCTGACTTCCCTGGTTATATAAAGACATCAACCCACCTCCTGGAGCATGTCCTAACTTCCCTGGTTATATAAAGACATCAACCCACCTCCTGGAGCGTGTCCTGACTTCCCTGGTTATATAAAGACATCAACCCACCTCCTGGAGCGTGTCCTGACTTCCCTGGTTATATAAAAGACATCAACCCACCTCCTGGAGCGTGGCCTGACTTCACTGGTTATATAAAAGGCATCAACACACCTCCTGGACCGTGTCCTGACTTCCCTGGTTATATAAAGACATGACATCAACCCACCTCCTGGAGCGTGTCCTGACTTCCCTGGTTATATAAAGACATCAACCCAACTCCTGGAGCGTGTCCTGACTTCCCTGGTTATATAAAAGACATCAACCCACCTCCTGAAAGGTGTCCTGACTTCCCTCGTTATATAAAGATAGCAACCCACCTCCTGGAGCGTGTCCTGACTTCCCTGGTTATATAAAGACATCAACCCACCTCCTGGAGCGTGTCCTGACTTCCCTGGTTATATAAAAGGCATCAACACACCTCCTGGACCGTGTCCTGACTTCCCTGGTTATATAAAGACATGACATCAACCCACCTCCTGGAGCATGTCCTGACTTCCCTGGTTATATAAAGGGATCAACCCACCTCCTGGAGTATGTCCTGACTTCCTATAAAGACATCAACCCACCTCCTGGAGCGTGTCCTGACTTCCCTGGTTATATAAAGACAACAACCATCCTCCTGGAGCGTGTCCTGACTTCCCTGGTTATGAAAAGACAAGACATCAACCCACCTCATGGAGCGTGTCCTGACTTCCCTGGTTATATAAAGACATCAACCCACCTCCTGGAGCGTGTCCTGACTTCCCTGGTTACATAAAGACATGACATCAACCCAACTCCTGGAGCGTGTCCTGACTTCCCTGGTTATATAAAAGGCATCAACACACCTCCTGGACCGTGTCCTGACTTCCCTGGTTATATAAAGACATGACATCAACCCACCTCCTGGAGCATGTCCTGACTTCCCTGGTTTATAAAGACATCAACCCACCTCCTGGAGCATGTCCTGACTTCCCTGGTTATATAAAGACATCAACCCACCTCCTGGAGCTTGTCCTGACTTCCCTGGTTATATAAAGACATCAACCCACCTCCTGGAGCATGTCCTGACATCCCTGGTTATATAAAAGACACCAACCCACCTCCTGGAGCGTGTCCTCACTTCCCTGGTTATAGAAAGACATCAACCCACCTCCTGGAGCCTGTCCTGACTTCCCTGGTTATATAAAGACATGACATCAACCCACCTACTGGAGCGTGTCCTGACTTCCCTGGTTATATAAAGACATCAACCCACCTCCTGGAGCGTGTCCTGACTTCCCTGGTTATATAAAGACATCTCAACCCACCTCCTGGAGCGTGTCCTGACTTCCCTGGTTATATAAAGACATCAACCCACCTCCTGGAGCGTGTCCTGACTTCCCTGGTTATATAAAGACATCAACCCACCTCCTGGAGCGTGTCCTGACTTCCCTGGTTATATAAAGACATCAACCCACCTCCTGGAGCGTGTCCTGACTTCCCTGGTTACATAAAGACATGCTCAACCCACCTCCTGGAGCGTGTCCTGACTTCCCTGGTTATATAAAAGGCATCAACACACCTCCTGGACCGTGTCCTGACTTCCCTGGTTATATAAAGACATGACATCAACCCACCTCCTGGAGCATGTCCTGACTTCCCTGGTTATATAAAGACATCAACCCACCTCCTGGAGCGTGTCCTGACTTCCCTGGTTATATAAAGACATACAACCCACCTCCTGGAGCTTGTCCTGACTTCCCTGGTTATATAAAGACATCAACCCACCTCCTGGAGTGTGTCCTGACTTCCCTGGTTATATAAAAGACATCAACCCACCTCCTGGAGCGTGTCCTGACTTCCCTGGTTATATAAAGACATGACATCAACCCACCTCCTGGAGCGTGTCCTGACTTCCCTGGTTATATAAAGGCATCAACCCACCTCCTGGAGCATGTCCTGACTTCTATAAAGACATCAACCCACCTCCTGGAGCGTGTCCTGACTTCCCTGGTTATATAAAGACATCAACCCATCTCCTGGAGCGTGTCCTGACTTCCCTGGTTATATAAAGACATCAACCCACCTCCTGGAGCGTGTCCTGACTTCCCTGGTCATATAAAGACATCAACCCACCTCCTGGAGCGTGTCCTGACTTCCCTGGTTATATAAAGACATCAACCCACCTCCTGGAGCGTGTCCTGACTTCCCTGGTTATATAAAGACATCAACCCACCTCCTGGAGCGTGTCCTGACTTCCCTGGTTATATAAAGACATCAACCCACCTCCTGGAGCGTGTCCTGACTTCCCTGGTTATATAAAGACATCAACCCACCTCCTGGAGCGTGTCCTGACTTCCCTGGTTATATAAAGACATTACCTCACCTCCTGGAGCATGTCCTGACTTCCCTGGTTATATAAAGACACCAACCCACCTCCTGGAGCGTATCCTGACTTCCCTGGTTATATAAAGACATCAACCCACCTCCTGGAGCGTGTCCTTACTTCCCTGGTTATATAAAAGACATCAACCCTACCTCCTGGAGCGTGTCCTGACTTCCCTGGTTATATAAAAGACATCAACCCACCTCCTGGAGCGTGGCCTGACTTCCCTGGTTATATAAAAGTCATCAACACACCTCCTGGACCGTGTCCTGACTTCCCTGGTTATATAAAGACATGACATCAACCCACCTACTGGAGCGTGTCCTGACTTCCCTGGTTATATAAAGACATCAACCCAACTCCTGGAGCGTGTCCTTACTTCCCTGGTTATATAAAGACATCAACCCACCTCCTGGAGCGTATCCTGACTTCCCTGGTTATATAAAGACATCAACCCACCTCCTGGAGCGTATCCTTACTTCCCTGGTTATATAAAGACATCAACCCACCACCTGGAGCGTGTCCTGACTTCCCTGGTTATATAAAAGACATCAACCCACCTCCTGGAGCGTGGCCTGACTTCACTGGTTATATAAAAGGCATCAACACACCTCCTGGACCATGTCCTGACTTCCCTGGTTATATAAAGACATTACATCAACCCACCTACTGGAGCGTGTCCTGACTTCCCTGGTTATATAAAGGCATCAACCCAACTCCTGGAGCGTGTCCTGACTTCCCTGGTTATTTAAAGACATCAACCCACCTCCTGGAGCGTGTCCTGACTTCCCTCGTTATATAAAGATAGCAACCCACCTCCTGGAGCGTGTCCTGACTTCCCTGGTTATATAAAGACATCAACCCACCTCCTGGAGCGTGTCCTGACTTCCCTGGTTATATAAAAGGCATCAACACACCTCCTGGACCGTGTCCTGACTTCCCTGGTTATATAAAGACATGACATCAACCCACCTCCTGGAGCATGTCCTGACTTCCCTGGTTATATAAAGGGATCAACCCACCTCCTGGAGTATGTCCTGACTTCTATAAAGACATCAACCCACCTCCTGGAGCATGTCCTGACTTCCCTGGTTATATAAAGACAACAACCATCCTCCTGGAGCGTGTCCTGACTTCCCTGGTTATGAAAAGACAAGACATCAACCACCTCATGGAGCGTGTCCTGACTTCCCTGGTTATATAAAGACATCAACCACCTCCTGGAGCGTGTCCTGACTTCCCTGGTTATATAAAGACATCAACCAACCTCCTGGAGCGTGTCCTGACTTCCCTGGTTATATAAAAGGCATCAACACACCTCCTGGACCGTGTCCTGACTTCCCTGGTTATATAAAGACATGACATCAACCCACCTCCTGGAGCATGTCCTGATTTCCCTGGTTATATAAAGACATCAACCCACCTCCTGGAGCATGTCCTGACTTCCCTGGTTATATAAAGACATCAACCTACCTCCTGGAGCTTGTCCTGACATCCCTGGTTATATAAAGACATCAACCCACCTCCTGGAGCATGTCCTGACATCCCTGGTTATATAAAAGACACCAACCCACCTCCTGGAGCGTGTCCTGACTTCCCTGGTTATATAAAGACATCAACCCACCTCCTGGAGCGTGTCCTGACTTCCCTGGTTATATAAAGACATGACATCAACCCACCTCCTGGAGCGTGTCCTGACTTCCCTGGTTATATAAAGGCATCAACCCACCTCCTGGAGCATGTCCTGACTTCTATTACGACATCAACGCACCTCCTGGAGCGTGTCCTGACTTCCCTGGTTATATAAAGACATCAACCCACCTCCTGGAGCGTGTCCTGACTTCCCTGGTTATATAAAGACATCAACCCACCTCCTGGAGCGTGTCCTGACTTCCCTGGTTATATAAAGACATCAACCCACCTCCTGGAGCGTGTCCTGACTTCCCTGGTTATATAAAGACATCAACCCACCTCCTGGAGCGTGTCCTGACTTCCCTGGTTACATAAAGACATGACATCAACCCAACTCCTGGAGCGTGTCCTGACTTCCCTGGTTATATAAAAGACATCAACCCACCTCCTGGACCGTGTCCTGACTTCCCTGGTTATATAAAGACATGACATCAACCCACCTCCTGGAGCATGTCCTGACTTCCCTGGTTATATAAAGACATCAACCCACCTCCTGGAGCGTGTCCTGACTTCCCTGGTTATATAAAGACATCAACCCACCTCCTGGAGCGTGTCCTGACTTCCCTGGTTATATAAAGACATCAACCTACCTCCTGGAGCTTGTCCTGACATCCCTGGTTATATAAAGACATCAACCCACCTCCTGGAGCATGTCCTGACATCCCTGGTTATATAAAAGACACCAACCCACCTCCTGGAGCGTGTCCTCACTTCCCTGGTTATATAAAGACATCAACCCACCTCCTGGAGCCTGTCCTGACTTCCCTGGTTATATAAAGACATGACATCAACCCACCTTCTGGAGCGTGTCCTGACTTCCCTGGTTATATAAAGGCATCAACCCACCTCCTGGAGCATGTCCTGACTTCTATTAAGACATCAACCCACCTCCTGGAGCGTGTCCTGACTTCCCTGGTTATATAAAGACATCAACCCACCTCCTGGAGCGTGTCCTGACTTCCCTGGTTATATAAAGACATCAACCCACCTCCTGGAGCGTGTCCTGACTTCCCTGGTTATATAAAGACATCAACCCACCTCCTGGAGCGTGTCCTGACTTCCCTGGTTATATAAAGACATCAACCCACCTCCTGGAGCGTGTCCTGACTTCCCTGGTTACATAAAGACATGCATCAACCCACCTCCTGGAGCGTGTCCTGACTTCCCTGGTTATATAAAAGACATCAACCCACCTCCTGGAGCGTGTCCTGACTTCCCTGGTTATATAAAGACATGACATCAACCCACCTCCTGGAGCATGTCCTGACTTCTATAAAGACATCAACCCACCTCCTGGAGCGTGTCCTGACTTCCCTGGTTATATAAAGACATCAACCTACCTCCTGGAGCTTGTCCTGACATCCCTGGTTATATAAAGACATCAACCCACCTCCTGGAGCATGTCCTGACATCCCTGGTTATATAAAAGACACCAACCCACCTCCTGGAGCGTGTCCTCACTTCCCTGGTTATATAAAGACATGACATCAACCCACCTACTGGAGCGTGTCCTGACTTCCCTGGTTATATAAAGGCATCAACCCACCTCCTGGAGCATGTCCTGACTTCTATAAAGACATCAACGCACCTCCTGGAGCGTGTCCTGACTTCCCTGGTTATATAAAGACATCAACCCATCTCCTGGAGCGTGTCCTGACTTCCCTGGTTATATAAAGACATCAACCCACCTCCTGGAGCGTGTCCTGACTTCCCCTGGTTATATAAAGACATCAACCCACCTCCTGGAGCGTGTCCTGACTTCCCTGGTTATATAAAGACATCAACCCACCTCCTGGAGCGTGTCCTGACTTCCCTGGTTATATAAAGACATCAACCCACCTCCTGGAGCGTGTCCTGACTTCCCTGGTTATATAAAGACATCAACCCACCTCCTGGAGCGTGTCCTGACTTCCCTGGTTATATAAAGACATCAACCCACCTCCTGGAGCGTGTCCTGACTTCCCTGGTTATATAAAGACATTACCTCACCTCCTGGAGCATGTCCTGACTTCCCTGGTTATATAAAGACACCAACCCACCTCCTGGACCGTGTCCTGACTTCCCTGGTTATATAAAGACATCAACCCACCTCCTGGAGCGTGTCCTTACTTCCCTGGTTATATAAAAGACATCAACCCACCTCCTGGAGCGTGTCCTGACTTCCCTGGTTATATAAAGACATCAACCCACCTCCTGGAGCGTGTCCTGACTTCCCTGGTTATATAAAAGACATCAACACACCTCCTGGACCGTGTCCTGACTTCCCTGGTTATATAAAGACATGACATCAACCCACCTCCTGGAGCGTGTCCTGACTTCCCTGGTTATATAAAGACATCAACCCACCTCCTGGAGCGTGTCCTGACTTCCCTGGTTATATAAAAGGCATCAACCCACCTCCTGAAAGGTGTCCTGACTGCCCTGGTTGTATAAAAGGCATCAACCTACCTCCTGGAAAGTGTCCTGACTTCCCTGGTTATATAAAGACATCAACCCAACTCCTGGAGCGTGTCCTGACTTCCCTGGTTATATAAAAGGCATCAACACACCTCCTGGACTGTGTCCTGACTTCCCTGGTTATATAAAGACATGACATCAACCCACCTCCTGGAGCATGTCCTGACTTCTATAAAGACATCAACCCACCTCCTGGAGCGTGTCCTGACTTCCCTGGTTATATAAAGACATCAACCTACCTCCTGGAGCTTGTCCTGACATCCCTGGTTATATAAAGACATCAACCCACCTCCTGGAGCATGTCCTGACATCCCTGGTTATATAAAAGACACCAACCCACCTCCTGGAGCGTGTCCTGACTTCCCTGGTTATATAAAGACATGACATCAACCCACCTACTGGAGCGTGTCCTGACTTCCCTGGTTATATAAAGGCATCAACCCACCTCCTGGAGCATGTCCTGACTTCTATAAAGACATCAACGCACCTCCTGGAGCGTGTCCTGACTTCCCTGGTTATATAAAGACATCAACCCACCTCCTGGAGCGTGTCCTGACTTCCCTGGTTATATAAAGACATCAACCCACCTCCTGGAGCGTGTCCTGACTTCCCCTGGTTATATAAAGACATCAACCCACCTCCTGGAGCGTGTCCTAACTTCCCTGGTTATATAAAGACATCAACCTACCTCCTGGAGTGTGTCCTGACATCCCTGGTTATATAAAGACATCAACCCACCTCCTGGAGCGTGTCCTGACTTCCCTGGTTATATAAAGACATCAACCCACCTCCTGGAGCGTGTCCTGACTTCCCTGGTTATATAAAGACATCAACCCACCTCCTGGAGCGTGTCCTGACTTCCCTGGTTATATAAAGACATTACCTCACCTCCTGGAGCATGTCCTGACTTCCCTGGTTATATAAAGACACCAACCCACCTCCTGGAGCGTATCCTGACTTGCCTGGTTATATAAAGACATCAACCCAACTCCTGGAGCGTATCCTTACTTCCCTGGTTATATAAAAGACATCAACCCTACCTCCTGGAGCGTGTCCTGACTTCCCTGGTTATATAAAAGACATCAACCCACCTACTGGAGCGTGTCCTGACTTCCCTGGTTATATAAAAGGCATCAACACACCTCCTGGACCGTTTCCTGACTTCCCTGCTTCTAAAAAGAACACCAACCCACCTCCTGGAGCGTGTCTTGACTTCCCTGGTTATATAAAGACACCAACCCAACTCCTGGAGCGTGTCTTGACATCCCTGGTTATATAAAAGGCATCAACCCACCTCCTGAAAGGTGTCCTGACTGCCCTGGTTGTATAAAAGGCATCAACCTACCTCCTGGAAAGTGTCCTGACTTCCCTGGTTATATAAAGACATCAACCCACCTCCTGGAGCGTGTCCTGACTTCCCTGGTTATATAAAAGGCATCAACCCACCTCCTGGAAGGTGTCCTGACTTCCCTGGTTATATAAATACACCAACCCACCTCCTGGAGCGTGTCTTGACTTCCCTGGTTATATAAAAGTAAAACCCACCTCCTGGAAGGTGTCCTGACTTCCATGGTTATATAAAATGCATCAACCTACCTCCTGGAAGGTGTCCTGACTTCCCTGGTTATATAAAGACATCAACCCACCTCCTAGAGCGTGTCCTGACTTCCCTGGTTATATAAAGACATCAACCCACCTCCTGGAGCGTGTCCTGACATTCCTGGTTATATAAAGACATCAACCCACCTCCTGGAGCGTGTCCTGACTTCCCTGGTTATATAAAGACAAGACATCAACCCACCTCCTGGAGCGTGTCCTGACTTCCCTGGTTATATAAAGACATCAACCCACCTCCTGGAGCGTGTCCTGACTTTCCTGGTTATATAAAGACATCAACCCACCTCCTGGAGCGTGTCCTGACTTCCCTGGTTATATAAAGACAAGACATCAACCCACCTCCTGGAGCGTGTCCTGACTTCCCTGGTTATATAAAAGACATCAACCCACCTCCTGGAGCATGGCCTGACTTCACTGGTTATATAAAAGGCATCAACACACCTCCTGGACCGTGTCCTGACTTCCCTGGTTATATAAAGACATGACATCAACCCACCTCCTGGAGCGTGTCCTGACTTCCCTGGTTATATAAAGGCATCAACCCAACTCCTTGAGCGTGTCTTGACTTCCCTGGTTATATAAAAGACATCAACCCACCTCCTGGAGCGTGTCCTGACTTCCCTGGTTATATAAAGACATCAACCCACCTCCTGGAGCGTGTCCTGACTTCCCTGGTTATATAAAGACATCAACCCACCTCCTGGAGCGTGTCCTGACTTCCCTGGTTATATAAAGACATCAACCCACCTCCTGGAGCGTGTCCTGACTTCCCTGGTTATATAAAGACAACCAACCCACCTCCTGGAGCGTATCCTGACTTCCCTGGTTATATAAAAGACATCAACCCACCTCCTGGAGCGTGTTCTGACTTCCCTGGTTATATAAAGACATCAACCCACCTCCTGGAGCGTGTCGTGACTTCCCTGGTTATATAAAAGACATCAACCCACCTCCGGAAGGTGTCCTGACTTCCCTAGTTATATAAAGACATCAACTAACCTCCTGGATTGTGTCCTGACTTCCCTGGTTATATAAAGACATCAACCCACCTCCTGGAGCGTGTCGTGACTTCCCTGGTTATATAAAGACATCAACCCACCTCCTGTAGCGTGTCCTGACTTCCCTGGTTATATAAAGACATCAACCCACCTCCTGGAGTGTGTCCTGACTTCCCTGGTTATATTAAAGACATCAACCCACCTCCTGGAGCGTGTCCTGACTTCCCTGGTTATATAAAGACATCAACCCACCTCCTGGAGCGTGTCCTGACTTCCCTGGTTATATTTAAGACAAGACATGAACTCACCTCCTGGAGCGTGTCCTGACTTCGCCGGTTATAAAAGGAACACCAACCCACCTCCTGGAGCGTGTCTTGACTTCCCTGGTTATATAAAGACATGACATCAACCCACCTCCTGGAGCGTGTCCTGACTTCCCTGGTTATATAAAGACATCAACCCACCTCCTGGAGCATGTCCTGACTTCCTGGTTATATAAAGACATCAACCCACCTCCTGGAGCGTGTCCTGACTTCCCTGGTTATATAAAGACATCAACCCACCTCCTGGAGCGTGTCCTGACTTCCCTGGTTATATAAAGACATCAACCCACCTCATGGAGCGTGTCCTGACTTCCCTGGTTATATAAAGACATCAACTCACCTCCTGGAGCATGTCCTGACTTCCCTGGTTATATAAAGACACAAACCCACCTCCTGGAGCGTATCCTGACTTCCCTGGTTATATAAAAGACATCAACCCTACCTCCTGGAGCGTGTTCTGACTTCCCTGGTTATATAAAAGACATCAACCCACCTCCTGGAGCGTGTCCTGACTTCCCTGGTTATATAAAAGGCATCAACCCACCTCCTGGAAGGTGTCCTGACTTCCCTAGTTATATAAAGACATCAACTAACCTCCTGGATCATGTCCTGACTTCCCTGGTTATATAAAGACATCAACCCACCTCCTGGAGCGTGTCGTGACTTCCCTGGTTATATAAAGACATCAACCCACCTCCTGTACCGTGTCCTGACTTCCCTGGTTATATAAAGACATCAACCCACCTCCTGGAGTGTGTCCTGACTTCCCTGGTTATATAAAAGACATCAACCCACCTCCTGGAGCGTGTCCTGACTTCCCTGGTTATATAAAGACATCAACCTACCTCCTGGAGCGTGTCCTGACTTCCCTGGTTATATTTAAGACAAGACATGAACCCACATCCTGGAGCGTGTCCTGACTTCCCTGCTTATAAAAAGAACACCAACCCACCTCCTGGAGCGTGTCTTGACTTCCCTGGTTATATAAAGACACCAACCCAACTCCTGGAGCGTGTCTTGACATCCCTGGTTATATAAAAGGCATCAACCCACCTCCTGGAAGGTGTCCTGACTGCCCTGGTTGTATAAAAGGCATCAACCTACCTCCTGGAAGGTGTCCTGACTTCCCTGGTTATATAAAGACATCAACCCACCTCCTGGAGCGTGTCCTGACATTCCTGGTTATATAAAGACATCAACCCACCTCCTGGAGCGTGTCCTGACATCCCTGGTTATATAAAGACAAGACATCAAACCACCTCCTGGAGCGTGTCCTGACTTCCCTGTTTATGTAAAGACATCAACCCACCTCCTGGAGCGTGTCCTGACTTCCCTGGTTATATATAGACATCAACCCACCTCCTGGAGCGTGTCCTGACTTCCCTGGTTATATAAAAGACATCAACCCACCTCCTGGAGCGTGGCCTGACTTCTCTGGTAATATAAATGACATCAACCCACCTACTGGAGCGTTTCCTGACTTCCCTGGTTATATAAAGGCATCAACCCACCTCCTGGAGCATGTCCTAAATTCTATAAAGACATCAACCCACCTCCTGGAGCGTGTCCTGACTTCCCTGGTTATATAAAGACATCAACCCACCTCCTGGAGCGTGTCCTGACTTCCCTGGTTATATAAAGACATCAACCCACCTCCTGGAGCGTGTCCTGACTTCCCTGGTTATATAAAGACATCAACCCACCTCCTGGAGCGTGTCCTGACTTCCCTGGTTATATAAAGACATCAACCCACCTCCTGGAGCGTGTCCTGACTTCCCTGGTTATATAAAGACATCAACCCACCTCCTGGAGCGTGTCCTGACTTCCCTGGTTATATAAAAGACATCAACCCACCTCCTGGAGCGTGGCCTGACTTCACTGGTTATATAAAAGGCATCAACACATCTCCTGGACCATGTCCTGACTTCCCTGGTTATATAAAGACATCAACCCACCTCCTGGAGTGTGTCCTGACATCCCTGGTTATATAAAGACATCAACCCACCTCCTGGAGCGTGTCCTGACTTCCCTTGTTATATAAAGACATCAACCCACCTCCTGGAGCGTGTCCTGACTTCCCTGGTTATATAAAGACATCAACCCACCTCCTGGAGCGTGTCCTGACTTCCCTGGTTATATAAAGACATTACCTCACCTCCTGGAGCATGTCCTGACTTCCCTGGTTATATAAAGACACCAACCCACCTCCTGGAGCGTATCCTGACTTGCCTGGTTATATAAAGACATCAACCCACCTCCTGGAGCGTATCCTTACTTCCCTGGTTATATAAAAGACATCAACCCTACCTCCTGGAGCGTGTCCTGACTTCCCTGGTTATATAAAAGACATCAACCCACCTCCTGGAGCGTGGCCTGACTTCCCTGGTTATATAAAAGGCATCAACACACCTCCTGGACCGTGTCCTGACTTCCCTGGTTATATAAAGACATGACATCAACCCACCTACTGGAGCGTGTCCTGACTTGCCTGGTTATATAAAGACATCAACCCAACTCCTGGAGCGTATCCTTACTTCCCTGGTTATATAAAGACACCAACCCACCTCCTGGAGCGTATCCTGACTTGCCTGGTTATATAAAGACATCAACCCAACTCCTGGAGCGTATCCTTACTTCCCTGGTTATATAAAGACATCAACCCACCACCTGGAGCGTGTCCTGACTTCCCTGGTTATATAAAAGACATCAACCCACCTCCTGGAGCGTGGCCTGACTTCACTGGTTATATAAAAGGCATCAACACACCTCCTGGACCATGTCCTGACTTCCCTGGTTATATAAAGACATGACATCAACCCACCTACTGGAGCGTGTCCTGACTTCCCTGGTTATATAAAGACATCAACCACCTCCTGGAGCGTGTCCTGACTTCCCTGGTTATATAAAAGACATCAACCCACCTCCTGAAAGGTGTCCTGACTTCCCTCGTTATATAAAGACAGCAACCCACCTCCTGGAGCGTGTCCTGACTTCCCTGGTTATATAAAGACATCAACCCACCTCCTGGAGCGTGTCCTGACTTCCCTGGTTATATAAAAGGCATCAACACACCTCCTGGACCGTGTCCTGACTTCCCTGGTTATATAAAGACATGACATCAACCCACCTCCTGGAGCATGTCCTGACTTCCCTGGTTATATAAAGGCATCAACCCACCTCCTGGAGTATGTCCTGACTTCTATAAAGACATCAACCCACCTCCTGGAGTGTGTCCTGACTTCCCTGGTTATATAAAGACATCAACCATCCTCCTGGAGCGTGTCCTGACTTCCCTGGTTATGAAAAGACAAGACATCAACCCACCTCATGGAGCGTGTCCTGACTTCCCTGGTTATATAAAGACATCAACCCACCTCCTGGAGCGTGTCCTGACTTCCCTGGTTACATAAAGACATGCATCAACCCAACTCCTGGAGCGTGTCCTGACTTCCCTGGTTATATAAAAGACATCAACACACCTCCTGGACCGTGTCCTGACTTCCCTGGTTATATAAAGACATGACATCAACCCACCTCCTGGAGCATGTCCTGACTTCCCTGGTTATATAAAGACATCAACCCACCTCCTGGAGCGTGTCCTGACTTCCCTGGTTATATAAAGACATCACCTCACCTCCTGGAGCATGTCCTGACTTCCCTGGTTATATAAAGACATCAACCCACCTCCTGGAGCGTATCCTGACTTCCCTGGTTATATAAAGACATCAACCCAACTCCTGGAGCGTATCCTTACTTCCCTGGTTATATAAAAGACATCAACCCACCTCCTGGAGCGTGTCCTGACGTCCCTGGTTATATAAAAGACATCAACCCACCTCCTGGAGCGTGGCCTGACTTCCCTGGTTATATAAAAGGCATCAACATACCTCCTGGACCGTGTCCTGACTTCCCTGGTTATATAAAGACATGACATCAACCCACCTACTGGAGCGTGTCCTGACTTGCCTGGTTATATAAAGACATCAACCCAACTCCTGGAGCGTATCCTTACTTCCCTGGTTATATAAAGACACCAACCCACCTCCTGGAGCGTATCCTGACTTGCCTGGTTATATAAAGACATCAACCCACCTCCTGGAGCGTGTCCTGACTTCCCTGGTTATATAAAAGACATCAACCCACCTCCTGGAGCGTGGCCTGACTTCACTGGTTATATAAAAGGCATCAACACACCTCCTGGACCGTGTCCTGACTTCCCTGGTTATATAAAGACATGACATCAACCCACCTCCTGGAGCGTGTCCTGACTTCCCTGGTTATATAAAGACATCAACCCACCTCCTGGAGCGTGTCTTGACATCCCTGGTTATATAAAAGGCATCAACCCACCTCCTGAAAGGTGTCCTGACTTCCCTCGTTATATAAAGATAGCAACCCACCTCCTGGAGCGTGTCCTGACTTCCCTGGTTATATAAAGACATCAACCCACCTCCTGGAGCGTGTCCTGACTTCCCTGGTTATATAAAAGGCATCAACACACCTCCTGGACCGTGTCCTGACTTCCCTGGTTATATAAAGACATGACATCAACCCACCTCCTGGAGCATGTCCTGACTTCCCTGGTTATATAAAGGGATCAACCCACCTCCTGGAGTATGTCCTGACTTCTATAAAGACATCAACCCACCTCCTGGAGCATGTCCTGACTTCCCTGGTTATATAAAGACAACAACCATCCTCCTGGAGCGTGTCCTGACTTCCCTGGTTATGAAAAGACAAGACATCAACCACCTCATGGAGCGTGTCCTGACTTCCCTGGTTATATAAAGACATCAACCCACCTCCTGGAGCGTGTCCTGACTTCCCTGGTTACATAAAGACATGACATCAACCCAACTCCTGGAGCGTGTCCTGACTTCCCTGGTTATATAAAAGACATCAACACACCTCCTGGACCGTGTCCTGACTTCCCTGGTTATATAAAGACATGACATCAACCCACCTCCTGGAGCATGTCCTGACTTCTATAAAGACATCAACCCACCTCCTGGAGCGTGTCCTGACTTCCCTGGTTATATAAAGACATCAACCTACCTCCTGGAGCTTGTCCTGACATCCCTGGTTATATAAAGACATCAACCCACCTCCTGGAGCATGTCCTGACATCCCTGGTTATATAAAAGACACCAACCCACCTCCTGGAGCGTGTCCTCACTTCCCTGGTTATAGAAAGACATCAACCCACCTCCTGGAGCCTGTCCTGACTTCCCTGGTTATATAAAGACATGACATCAACCCACCTACTGGAGCGTGTCCTGACTTCCCTGGTTATATAAAGGCATCAACCCACCTCCTGGAGCATGTCCTGACTTCTATAAAGACATCAACGCACCTCCTGGAGCGTGTCCTGACTTCCCTGGTTATATAAAGACATCAACCCATCTCCTGGAGCGTGTCCTGACTTCCCTGGTTATATAAAGACATCAACCCACCTCCTGGAGCGTGTCCTGACTTCCCTGGTCATATAAAGACATCAACCCACCTCCTGGAGCGTGTCCTGACTTCCCTGGTTATATAAAGACATGACATCAACCCAACTCCTGGAGCGTGTCCTGACTTCCCTGGTTATATAAAAGGCATCAACACACCTCCTGGACTGTGTCCTGACTTCCCTGGTTATATAAAGACATGCAATAACCCACCTCCTGGAGCATGTCCTGACTTCCCTGGTTATATAAAGACATCAACCCACCTCCTGGAGCGTGTCCTGACTTCCCTGGTTATATAAAGACATCAACCCACCTCCTGGAGCTTGTCCTGACTTCCCTGGTTATATAAAGACATCAACCCACCTCCTGGAGCGTGTCCTGACTTCCCTGGTTATATAAAAGACACCAACCCACCTCCTGGAGCGTGTCCTGACTTCCCTGGTTATATAAAGACATGACATCAACCCACCTACTGGAGCGTGTCCTGACTTCCCTGGTTATATAAAGGCATCAACCCACCTCCTGGAGCATGTCCTGACTTCTATAAAGACATCAACCCACCTCCTGGAGCGTGTCCTGACTTCCCTGGTTATATAAAGACATCAACCCACCTCCTGGAGCGTGTCCTGACTTCCCTGGTTATATAAAGACATCAACCCACCTCCTGGAGCGTGTCATGACTTCCCTGGTTATATAAAGACATCAACCCACCTCCTGGAGCGTGTCCTGACTTCCCTGGTTATATAAAGACATCAACCCACCTCCTGGAGCGTGTCCTGACTTCCCTGGTTATATAAAGACATCAACCCACCTCCTGGAGCGTGTCCTGACTTCCCTGGTTATATAAAGACATCAACCCACCTCCTGGAGCGTGTCCTGACTTCCCTGGTTATATAAAGACATCAACCCACCTCCTGGAGCGTGTCCTGACTTCCCTGGTTATATAAAGACATTACCTCACCTCCTGGAGCATGTCCTGACTTCCCTGGTTATATAAAGACACCAACCCACCTCCTGGAGCGTATCCTGACTTCCCTGGTTATATAAAGACATCAACCCAACTCCTGGAGCGTGTCCTTACTTCCCTGGTTATATAAAAGACATCAACCCTACCTCCTGGAGCGTGTCCTGACTTCCCTGGTTATATAAAAGACATCAACCCACCTCCTGGAGCGTGGCCTGACTTCCCTGGTTATATAAAAGGCATCAACACACCTCCTGGACCGTGTCCTGACTTCCCTGGTTATATAAAGACATGACATCAACCCACCTACTGGAGCGTGTCCTGACTTCCCTGGTTATATAAAGACATCAACCCACCTCCTGGAGCGTGTCCTTACTTCCCTGGTTATATAAAGACATCAACCCACCTCCTGGAGCATGTCCTGACTTCCCTGGTTATATAAAGACATCAACCCACCTCCTGGAGCGTATCCTTACTTCCCTGGTTATATAAAGACATCAACCCACCTCCTGGAGCGTGTCCTGACTTCCCTGGTTATATAAAAGACATCAACCCACCTCCTGGAGCGTGTCCTGACTTCACTGGTTATATAAAAGACATCAACACACCTCCTGGACCATGTCCTGACTTCCCTGGTTATATAAAGACATGACATCAACCCACCTCCTGGAGCGTGTCCTGACTTCCCTGGTTATATAAAGACATCAACCCACCTCCTGGAGCGTGTCCTGACTTCCCTGGTTATATAAAAGACATCAACCCACCTCCTGAAAGGTGTCCTGACTTCCCTCGTTATATAAAGATAGCAACCCACCTCCTGGAGCGTGTCCTGACTTCCCTGGTTATATAAAGACATCAACCCACCTCCTGGAGCGTGTCCTGACTTCCCTGGTTATATAAAAGGCATCAACACACCTCCTGGACCGTGTCCTGACTTCCCTGGTTATATAAAGACATGACATCAACCCACCTCCTGGAGCATGTCCTGACTTCCCTGGTTATATAAAGACATCAACCCACCTCCTGGAGTATGTCCTGACTTCCTGTTATATAAAGACATCAACCCACCTCCTGGAGCATGTCCTGACTTCCCTGGTTATATAAAGACAACAACCATCCTCCTGGAGCGTGTCCTGACTTCCCTGGTTATGAAAAGACAAGACATCAACCACCTCATGGAGCGTGTCCTGACTTCCCTGGTTATATAAAGACATCAACCCACCTCCTGGAGCGTGTCCTGACTTCCCTGGTTACATAAAGACATGCTCAACCCAACTCCTGGAGCGTGTCCTGACTTCCCTGGTTATATAAAAGGCATCAACACACCTCCTGGACCGTGTCCTGACTTCCCTGGTTATATAAAGACATGACATCAACCCACCTCCTGGAGCATGTCCTGACTTCCCTGGTTATATAAAGACATCAACCCACCTCCTGGAGCGTGTCCTGACTTCCCTGGTTATATAAAGACATCAACCTACCTCCTGGAGCTTGTCCTGACATCCCTGGTTATATAAAGACATCAACCCACCTCCTGGAGCATGTCCTGACATCGCTGGTTATATAAAAGACACCAACCCACCTCCTGGAGCGTGTCCTCACTTCCCTGGTTATAGAAAGACATCAACCCACCTCCTGGAGCCTGTCCTGACTTCCCTGGTTATATAAAGACATGACATCAACCCACCTACTGGAGCGTGTCCTGACTTCCCTGGTTATATAAAGGCATCAACCCACCTCCTGGAGCATGTCCTGACTTCTATAAAGACATCAACGCACCTCCTGGAGCGTGTCCTGACTTCCCTGGTTATATAAAGACATCAACCCATCTCCTGGAGCGTGTCCTGACTTCCCTGGTTATATAAAGACATCAACCCACCTCCTGGAGCGTGTCATGACTTCCCTGGTCATATAAAGACATCAACCCACCTCCTGGAGTGTGTCCTGACATCCCTGGTTATATAAAGACATCAACCCACCTCCTGGAGCGTGTCCTGACTTCCCTGGTTATATAAAGACATCAACCCACCTCCTGGAACGTGTCCTGACTTCCCTGGTTACATAAAGACATGACATCAACCCAACTCCTGGAGCGTGTCCTGACTTCCCTGGTTATATAAAAGGCATCAACACACCTCCTGGACTGTGTCCTGACTTCCCTGGTTATATAAAGACATGACATCAACCCACCTCCTGGAGCATGTCCTGACTTCCCTGGTTATATAAAGACATCAACCCACCTCCTGGAGCGTGTCCTGACTTCCCTGGTTATATAAAGACATCAACCTACCTCCTGGAGCTTGTCCTGACATCCCTGGTTATATAAAGACATCAACCCACCTCCTGGAGCATGTCCTGACATCCCTGGTTATATAAAAGACATCAACCCACCTCCTGGAGCGTGTCCTGACTTCCCTGGTTATATAAAGACATGACATCAACCCACCTACTGGAGCGTGTCCTGACTTCCCTGGTTATATAAAGGCATCAACCCACCTCCTGGAGCATGTCCTGACTTCTATAAAGACATCAACCCACCTCCTGGAGCGTGTCCTGACTTCCCTGGTTATATAAAGACATCAACCCACCTCCTGGAGCGTGTCCTGACTTCCCTGGTTATATAAAGACATCAACCCACCTCCTGGAGCGTGTCATGACTTCCCTGGTCATATAAAGACATCAACCCACCTCCTGGAGCGTGTCCTGACTTCCCTGGTTATATAAAGACATCAACCCACCTCCTGGAGCGTGTCCTGACTTCCCTGGTTATATAAAGACATCAACCCACCTCCTGGAGCGTGTCCTGACTTCCCTGGTTATATAAAGACATCAACCCACCTCCTGGAGCGTGTCCTGACTTCCCTGGTTATATAAAGACATCAACCCACCTCCTGGAGCGTGTCCTGACTTCCCTGGTTATATAAAGACATTACCTCACCTCCTGGAGCATGTCCTGACTTCCCTGGTTATATAAAGACATCAACCCACCTCCTGGAGCGTATCCTGACTTCCCTGGTTATATAAAGACATCAACCCAACTCCTGGAGCGTATCCTTACTTCCCTGGTTATATAAAAGACATCAACCCTACCTCCTGGAGCGTGTCCTGACTTCCCTGGTTATATAAAGACATCAACCCACCTCCTGGAGCGTGTCCTGACTTCCCTGGTTATATAAAAGGCATCAACACACCTCCTGGACCGTGTCCTGACTTCCCTGGTTATATAAAGACATGACATCAACCCACCTACTGGAGCGTGTCCTGACTTCCCTGGTTATATAAAGACATCAACCCAACTCCTGGAGCGTGTCTTGACATCCCTGGTTATATAAAAGGCATCAACCCACCTCCTGAAAGGTGTCCTGACTGCCCTGGTTGTATAAAAGGCATCAACCTACCTCCTGGAAAGTGTCCTGACTTCCCTGGTTATATAAAGACATCAACCCACCTCCTGGAGCGTGTCCTGACTTCCCTGGTTATATAAAAGGCATCAACCCACCTCCTGGAAGGTGTCCTGACTTCCCTGGTTATATAAAGACACCAACCCACCTCCTGGAGCGTGTCTTGACTTCCCTGGTTATATAAAAGTAAAACCCACCTCCTGGAAGGTGTCCTGACTTCCATGGTTATATAAAATGCATCAACCTACCTCCTGGAAGGTGTCCTGACTTCCCTGGTTATATAAAGACATCAACCCACCTCCTGGAGCGTGTCCTGACTTCCCTGGTTATATAAAAGGCATCAACCCACCTCCTGGAAGGTGTCCTGACTTCCCTGGTTATATAAAGACATCAACCCACCTCCTAGAGCGTGTCCTGACTTCCCTGGTAATATAAAGACATCAACCCACCTCCTGGAGCATGTCCTGACATTCCTGGTTATATAACGACATCAACCCACCTCCTGGAGCGTGTCCTGACTTCCCTGGTTATATAAAGACAAGACATCAACCCACCTCCTGGAGCGTGTCCTGACTTCCCTGGTTATATAAAGACATCAACCCACCTCCTGGAGCGTGTCCTGACATTCCTGGTTATATAAAGACATCAACCCACCTCCTGGAGCGTGTCCTGACTTCCCTGGTTATATAAAGACAAGACATCAACCCACCTCCTGGAGCGTGTCCTGACTTCCCTGGTTATATAAAAGACATCAACCCACCTCCTGGAGCGTGGCCTGACTTCACTGGTTATATAAAAGGCATCAACACACCTCCTGGACCGTGTCCTGACTTCCCTGGTTATATAAAGACATGACATCAACCCACCTACTGGAGCGTGTCCTGACTTCCCTGGTTATATAAAGACATCAACCCAACTCCTTGAGCGTGTCCTGACTTCCCTGGTTATATAAAAGACATCAACCCACCTCCTGGAGCGTGTCCTGACTTCCCTGGTTATATAAAGACATCAACCCACCTCCTGGAGCGTGTCCTGACTTCCCTGGTTATATAAAGACATCAACCCACCTCCTGGAGCTTGTCCTGACATCCCTGGTTATATAAAGACATACCAACCCACCTCCTGGAGCATGTCCTGACTTCCCTGGTTATATAAAAGACACCAACCCACCTCCTGGAGCGTGTCCTCACTTCCCTGGTTATAGAAAGACATCAACCCACCTCCTGGAGCCTGTCCTGACTTCCCTGGTTATATAAAGACATGACATCAACCCACCTACTGGAGCGTGTCCTGACTTCCCTGGTTATATAAAGACATCAACCCACCTCCTGGAGCATGTCCTGACTTCTATAAAGACATCAACGCACCTCCTGGAGCGTGTCCTGACTTCCCTGGTTATATAAAGACATCAACCCACCTCCTGGAGCGTGTCCTGACATCCCTGGTTATATAAAGACATCAACCCACCTCCTGGAGCGTGTCCTGACTTCCCTGGTTATATAAAGACATCAACCCACCTCCTGGAGTGTGTCCTGACATCCCTGGTTATATAAAGACATCAACCCACCTCCTGGAGCGTGTCCTGACTTCCCTGGTTATATAAAGACATCAACCCACCTCCTGGAACGTGTCCTGACTTCCCTGGTTACATAAAGACATGACATCAACCCAACTCCTGGAGCGTGTCCTGACTTCCCTGGTTATATAAAAGGCATCAACACACCTCCTGGACTGTGTCCTGACTTCCCTGGTTATATAAAGACATGACATCAACCCACCTCCTGGAGCATGTCCTGACTTCTATAAAGACATCAACCCACCTCCTGGAGCGTGTCCTGACTTCCCTGGTTATATAAAGACATCAACCCACCTCCTGGAGCTTGTCCTGACATCCCTGGTTATATAAAGACATCAACCCACCTCCTGGAGCATGTCCTGACATCCCTGGTTATATAAAAGACACCAACCCACCTCCTGGAGCGTGTCCTCACTTCCCTGGTTATATAAAGACATGACATCAACCCACCTACTGGAGCGTGTCCTGACTTCCCTGGTTATATAAAGGCATCAACCCACCTCCTGGAGCATGTCCTGACTTCTATAAAGACATCAACGCACCTCCTGGAGCGTGTCCTGACTTCCCTGGTTATATAAAGACATCAACCCATCTCCTGGAGCGTGTCCTGACTTCCCTGGTTATATAAAGACATCAACCCACCTCCTGGAGCGTGTCATGACTTCCCTGGTCATATAAAGACATCAACCCACCTCCTGGAGCGTGTCCTAACTTCCCTGGTTATATAAAGACATCAACCCACCTCCTGGAGTGTGTCCTGACATCCCTGGTTATATAAAGACATCAACCCACCTCCTGGAGCGTGTCCTGACTTCCCTGGTTATATAAAGACATCAACCCACCTCCTGGAGCGTGTCCTGACTTCCCTGGTTATATAAAGACATCAACCCACCTCCTGGAGCGTGTCCTGACTTCCCTGGTTATATAAAGACATTACCTCACCTCCTGGAGCATGTCCTGACTTCCCTGGTTATATAAAGACACCAACCCACCTCCTGGAGCGTATCCTGACTTCCCTGGTTATATAAAGACATCAACCCACCTCCTGGAGCGTATCCTTACTTCCCTGGTTATATAAAAGACATCAACCCACCTCCTGGAGCGTGTCCTGACTTCCCTGGTTATATAAAAGACATCAACCCACCTCCTGGAGCGTGTCCTGACTTCCCTGGTTATATAAAAGGCATCAACACACCTCCTGGACCGTGTCCTGACTTCCCTGGTTATATAAAGACATGACATCAACCCACCTCCTGGAGCGTGTCCTGACTTCCCTGGTTATATAAAGGCATCAACCCAACTCCTGGAGCGTGTCTTGACTTCCCTGGTTATATAAAAGGCATCAACCCACCTCCTGAAAGGTGTCCTGACTGCCCTGGTTGTATAAAAGGCATCAACCTACCTCCTGGAAAGTGTCCTGACTTCCCTGGTTATATAAAGACATCAACCCACCTCCTGGAGCGTGTCCTGACTTCCCTGGTTATATAAAAGGCATCAACCCACCTCCTGGAAGGTGTCCTGACTTCCCTGGTTATATAAAGACACCAACCCACCTCCTGGAGCGTGTCTTGACTTCCCTGGTTATATAAAAGTAAAACCCACCTCCTGGAAGGTGTCCTGACTTCCATGGTTATATAAAATGCATCAACCTACCTCCTGGAAGGTGTCCTGACTTCCCTGGTTATATAAAGACATCAACCCACCTCCTGGAGCGTGTCCTGACTTCCCTGGTTATATAAAAGACATCAACCCACCTCCTGGAAGGTGTCCTGACTTCCCTGGTTATATAAAGACATCAACCCACCTCCTAGAGCGTGTCCTGACTTCCCTGGTTATATAAAGACACATCAACCCACCTCCTGGAGCGTGTCCTGACATTCCTGGTTATATAAAGACATCAACCCACCTCCTGGAGCGTGTCCTGACTTCCCTGGTTATATAAAAGGCATCAACCCACCTCCTGGAAGGTGTCCTGACTTCCCTGGTTATATAAAGACATCAACCCACCTCCTAGAGCGTGTCCTGACTTCCCTGGTTATATAAAGACATCAACCCACCTCCTGGAGCGTGTCCTGACATTCCTGGTTATATAACGACATCAACCCACCTCCTGGAGCGTGTCCTGACTTCCCTGGTTATATAAAGACAAGACATCAACCCACCTCCTGGAGCGTGTCCTGACTTCCCTGGTTATATAAAGACATCAACCCACCTCCTGGAGCGTGTCCTGACATTCCTGGTTATATAAAGACATCAACCCACCTCCTGGAGCGTGTCCTGACTTCCCTGGTTATATAAAGACAACATCAACCCACCTCCTGGAGCGTGTCCTGACTTCCCTGGTTATATAAAAGACATCAACCCACCTCCTGGAGCGTGGCCTGACTTCACTGGTTATATAAAAGGCATCAACACACCTCCTGGACCGTGTCCTGACTTCCCTGGTTATATAAAGACATGACATCAACCCACCTCCTGGAGCGTGTCCTGACTTCCCTGGTTATATAAAGACATCAACCCAACTCCTTGAGCGTGTCTTGACATCCCTGGTTATATAAAAGGCATCAACCCACCTCCTGGAGCGTGTCCTGACTTCCCTGGTTATATAAAGACATCAACCCACCTCCTGGAGCATGTCCTGACTTCCCTGGTTATATAAAGACATCAACCCACCTCCTGGAGCGTGTCCTGACTTCCCTGGTTATATAAAGACATCAACTCACCTCCTGGAGCATGTCCTGACTTCCCTGGTTATATAAAGACACCAACCCACCTCCTGGAGCGTATCCTGACTTCCCTGGTTATATAAAAGACATCAACCCACCTCCTGGAGCGTGTTCTGACTTCCCTGGTTATATAAAAGACATCAACCCACCTCCTGGAGCGTGTCCTGACTTGCCTGGTTATATAAAGACATCAACCCAACTCCTGGAGCGTATCCTTACTTCCCTGGTTATATAAAGGCATCAACCCACCTCCTGGAGCATGTCCTGACTTCTATAAAGACATCAACCCACCTCCTGGAGCGTGTCCTGACTTCCCTGGTTATATAAAGACACCAACCCACCTCCTGGAGCGTGTCCTGACTTCCCTGGTTATATAAAGACATCAACCCAACTCCTGGAGCGTGTCCTGACTTCCCTGGTTATATAAAGACATCAACCCACCTCCTGGAGCGTGTCCTGACTTCCCTGGTTATATAAAGACATCAACCCACCTCCTGGAGCGTGTCCTGACTTCACTGGTTATATAAAAGACATCAACACACCTCCTGGACCGTGTCCTGACTTCCCTGGTTATATAAAGACATGACATCAACCCACCTCCTGGAGCGTGTCCTGACTTCCCTGGTTATATAAAGACATCAACCCAACTCCTGGAGCGTGTCCTGACTTCCCTGGTTATATAAAAGGCATCAACCCACCTCCTGAAAGGTGTCCTGACTTCCCTCGTTATATAAAGAAAGCAACCCACCTCCTGGAGCGTGTCCTGACTTCCCTGGTTATATAAAGACATCAACCCACCTCCTGGAGCGTGTCCTGACTTCCCTGGTTATATAAAAGACATCAACACACCTCCTGGACCGTGTCCTGACTTCCCCTGGTTATATAAAGACATGCTCAACCCACCTCCTGGAGCATGTCCTGACTTCCCTGGTTATATAAAGGCATCAACCCACCTCCTGGAGTATGTCCTGACTTCCCTGGTTATATAAAGACATCAACCCACCTCCTGGAGCGTGTCCTGACTTCCCTGGTTATATAAAGACATCAACCCACCTCCTGGAGCGTGTCCTGACTTCCCTGGTTATATAAAGACATCAACCCACCTCCTGGAGCGTGTCCTGACTTCCCTGGTTATATAAAGACATCAACCCACCTCCTGGAACGTGTCCTGACTTCCCTGGTTATATAAAGACATCAACTAACCTCCTGGATTGTGTCCTGACTTCCCTGGTTATATAAAGACATCAACCCACCTCCTGGAGCGTGTCGTGACTTCCCTGGTTATATAAAGACATCAACCCACCTCCTGTAGCGTGTCCTGACTTCCCTGGTTATATAAAGACATCAACCCACCTCCTGGAGCGTGTCCTGACTTCCCTGGTTATATAAAGACATCAACCCACCTCCTGGAGCGTGTCCTGACTTCCCTGGTTATATAAAGACATCAACCCACCTCCTGGAGCGTGTCCTGACTTCCCTGGTTATATAAAGACATCAACCCACCTCCTGGAGCGTGTCCTGACTTCCCCGGTTATAAAAAGACACCAACCCACCTCCTGGAGCGTGTCTTGACTTCCCTGGTTATATAAAGACATGACATCAACCCACCTACTGGAGCGTGTCCTGGCTTCCCTGGTTATATAAAGGCATCAACCCACCTCCTGGAGCATGTCCTGACTTCTATAAAGACATCAACCCACCTCCTGGAGCGTGTCCTGACTTCCCTGGTTATATAAAGACATCAACCCACCTCCTGGAGCGTGTCCTGACTTCCCTGGTTATATAAAGACATCAACCCAACTCCTGGAGCGTATCCTTACTTCCCTGGTTATATAAAGACATCAACCCACCACCTGGAGCGTGTCCTGACTTCCCTGGTTATATAAAAGACATCAACCCACCTCCTGGAGCGTGTCCTGACTTCACTGGTTATATAAAAGACATCAACCCACCTCCTGGACCGTGTCCTGACTTCCCTGGTTATATAAAGACATGACATCAACCCACCTCCTGGAGCGTGTCCTGACTTCCCTGGTTATATAAAGACATCAACCCAACTCCTGGAGCGTGTCCTGACTTCCCTGGTTATATAAAAGACATCAACCCACCTCCTGAAAGGTGTCCTGACTTCCCTCGTTATATAAAGATAGCAACCCACCTCCTGGAGCGTGTCCTGACTTCCCTGGTTATATAAAGACATCAACCCACCTCCTGGAGCGTGTCCTGACTTCCCTGGTTATATAAAAGGCATCAACACACCTCCTGGACCGTGTCCTGACTTCCCTGGTTATATAAAGGGATCAACCCACCTCCTGGAGTATGTCCTGACTTCCCTGTATAAAGACATCAACCCACCTCCTGGAGCATGTCCTGACTTCCCTGGTTATATAAAGACATCAACCATCCTCCTGGAGCGTGTCCTGACTTCCCTGGTTATGAAAAGACAAGACATCAACCCACCTCATGGAGCGTGTCCTGACTTCCCTGGTTATATAAAGACATCAACCCACCTCCTGGAGCGTGTCCTGACTTCCCTGGTTACATAAAGACATGACATCAACCCAACTCCTGGAGCGTGTCCTGACTTCCCTGGTTATATAAAGACATCAACCCACCTCCTGGAGCATGTCCTGACATCCCTGGTTATATAAAAGACACCAACCCACCTCCTGGAGCGTGTCCTCACTTCCCTGGTTATAGAAAGACATCAACCCACCTCCTGGAGCCTGTCCTGACTTCCCTGGTTATATAAAGACATGACATCAACCCACCTCCTGGAGCGTGTCCTGACTTCCCTGGTTATATAAAGACATCAACCCACCTCCTGGAGCATGTCCTGACTTCCCTGGTTATATAAAGACATCAACCCACCTCCTGGAGCGTGTCCTGACTTCCCTGGTTATATAAAGACATCAACCCACCTCCTGGAGCGTGTCCTGACTTCCCTGGTTATATAAAGACATCAACCCACCTCCTGGAGCGTGTCCTGATTTCCCTGGTTATATAAAGACATCAACCCACCTCCTGGAGCGTGTCCTGACTTCCCTGGTTATATAAAGACATCAACCCACCTCCTGGAGCGTGTCCTGACTTCCCTGGTTACATAAAGACATATCAACCCACCTCCTGGAGCGTGTCCTGACTTCCCTGGTTATATAAAAGACATCAACCCACCTCCTGGACTGTGTCCTGACTTCCCTGGTTATATAAAGACATGACATCAACCCACCTCCTGGAGCATGTCCTGACTTCCCTGGTTATATAAAGACATCAACCCACCTCCTGGAGCGTGTCCTGACTTCCCCTGGTTATATAAAGACATCAACCCACCTCCTGGAGCTTGTCCTGACTTCCCTGGTTATATAAAGACATCAACCCACCTCCTGGAGCGTGTCCTGACTTCCCTGGTTATATAAAAGACATCAACCCACCTCCTGGAGCGTGTCCTGACTTCCCTGGTTATATAAAGACATGACATCAACCCACCTACTGGAGCGTGTCCTGACTTCCCTGGTTATATAAAGGCATCAACCCACCTCCTGGAGCATGTCCTGACTTCTATAAAGACATCAACGCACCTCCTGGAGCGTGTCCTGACTTCCCTGGTTATATAAAGACATCAACCCATCTCCTGGAGCGTGTCCTGACTTCCCTGGTTATATAAAGACATCAACCCACCTCCTGGAGCGTGTCCTGACTTCCCTGGTCATATAAAGACATCAACCCACCTCCTGGAGCGTGTCCTGACTTCCCTGGTTATATAAAGACATCAACCCACCTCCTGGAGCGTGTCCTGACTTCCCTGGTTATATAAAGACATCAACCCACCTCCTGGAGCGTGTCCTGACTTCCCTGGTTATATAAAGACATCAACCCACCTCCTGGAGCGTGTCCTGACTTCCCTGGTTATATAAAGACATCAACCCACCTCCTGGAGCGTGTCCTGACTTCCCTGGTTATATAAAGACATTACCTCACCTCCTGGAGCATGTCCTGACTTCCCTGGTTATATAAAGACATCAACCCACCTCCTGGAGCGTATCCTGACTTCCCTGGTTATATAAAGACATCAACCCACCTCCTGGAGCGTATCCTTACTTCCCCTGGTTATATAAAAGACATCAACCCACCTCCTGGAGCGTGTCCTGACTTCCCTGGTTATATAAAAGACATCAACCCACCTCCTGGAGCGTGTCCTGACTTCCCTGGTTATATAAAAGACATCAACACACCTCCTGGAGCGTGTCCTGACTTCCCTGGTTATATAAAGACATGACATCAACCCACCTACTGGAGCGTGTCCTGACTTCCCTGGTTATATAAAGACATCAACCCAACTCCTGGAGCGTGTCTTGACATCCCTGGTTATATAAAAGGCATCAACCCACCTCCTGAAAGGTGTCCTGACTGCCCTGGTTGTATAAAAGGCATCAACCTACCTCCTGGAAAGTGTCCTGACTTCCCTGGTTATATAAAGACATCAACCCACCTCCTGGAGCGTGTCCTGACTTCCCTGGTTATATAAAAGGCATCAACCCACCTCCTGGAAGGTGTCCTGACTTCCCTGGTTATATAAAGACACCAACCCACCTCCTGGAGCGTGTCTTGACTTCCCTGGTTATATAAAAGTAAAACCCACCTCCTGGAAGGTGTCCTGACTTCCATGGTTATATAAAATGCATCAACCTACCTCCTGGAAGGTGTCCTGACTTCCCTGGTTATATAAAGACATCAACCCACCTCCTAGAGCGTGTCCTGACTTCCCTGGTTATATAAAGACATCAACCCACCTCCTGGAGCGTGTCCTGACATTCCTGGTTATATAACGACATCAACCCACCTCCTGGAGCGTGTCCTGACTTCCCTGGTTATATAAAGACAAGACATCAACCCACCTCCTGGAGCGTGTCCTGACTTCCCTGGTTATATAAAGACATCAACCCACCTACTGGAGCGTGTCCTGACATTCCTGGTTATATAAAGACATCAACCCACCTCCTGGAGCGTGTCCTGACTTCCCTGGTTATATAAAGACAAGACATCAACCCACCTCCTGGAGCGTGTCCTGACTTCCCTGGTTATATAAAAGACATCAACCCACCTCCTGGAGCGTGGCCTGACTTCACTGGTTATATAAAAGGCATCAACACACCTCCTGGACCGTGTCCTGACTTCCCTGGTTATATAAAGACATGACATCAACCCACCTCCTGGAGCGTGTCCTGACTTCCCTGGTTATATAAAGGCATCAACCCAACTCCTTGAGCGTGTCCTGACATCCCTGGTTATATAAAAGGCATCAACCCACCTCCTGGAGCGTGTCCTGACTTCCCTGGTTATATAAAGACATCAACCCACCTCCTGGAGCGTGTCCTGACTTCCCTGGTTATATAAAGACATCAACCCACCTCCTGGAGCGTGTCCTGACTTCCCTGGTTATATAAAGACATCAACTCACCTCCTGGAGCATGTCCTGACTTCCCTGGTTATATAAAGACACCAACCCACCTCCTGGAGCGTATCCTGACTTCCCTGGTTATATAAAAGACATCAACCCTACCTCCTGGAGCGTGTCCTGACTTCCCTGGTTATATAAAGACATCAACCCACCTCCTGGAAGCGTGTCCTGACTTCCCTGGTTATATAAAGACATCAACCAACCTCCTGGAGCGTGTCCTGACTTCCCTGGTTATATAAAGACATCAACCCACCTCCTGGAGCGTGTCCTGACTTCCCTGGTTATATAAAGACATCCACCCCACCTCCTGGAGCGTGTCCTGACTTCCCTGGTTATATAAAGACATCAACCCACCTCCTGGAGCGTGTCCTGACTTCCCTGGTTATATAAAGACATCAACCCACCTCCTGGAGCGTGTCCTGACTTCCCTGGTTATATTTAAGACAAGACATGAACTCACCTCCTGGAGCGTGTCCTGACTTCGCCGGTTATAAAAAGAACACCAACCCACCTCCTGGAGCGTGTCTTGACTTCCCTGGTTATATAAAGACATGACATCAACCCACCTACTGGAGCGTGTCCTGGCTTCCCTGGTTATATAAAGGCATCAACCCACCTCCTGGAGCATGTCCTGACTTCTATAAAGACATCAACCCACCTCCTGGAGCGTGTCCTGACTTCCCTGGTTATATAAAGACATCAACCCATCTCCTGGAGCGTGTCCTGACTTCCCTGGTTATATAAAGACATCAACCCACCTCCTGGAGCGTGTCCTGACTTCCCTGGTTATATAAAGACATCAACCCACCTCCTGGAGCGTGTCCTGACTTCCCCTGGTTATATAAAGACATCAACCCACCTCCTGGAGCGTGTCCTGACATCACTGGTTATATAAAGACATCAACCCACCTCCTGGAGCGTGTCCTGACTTCCCTGGTTATATAAAGACATCAACCCACCTCCTGGAGCGTGTCCTGACTTCCCTGGTTATATAAAGACATCAACCCACCTCCTGGAGCGTGTCCTGACTTCCCTGGTTATATAAAGACATCAACCCACCTCCTGGAGCGTGTCCTGACTTCCCTGGTTATATAAAGACACAAACCCACCTCCTGGAGCGTATCCTGACTTCCCTGGTTATATAAAAGACATCAACCCTACCTCCTGGAGCGTGTCCTGACTTCCCTGGTTATATAAAAGACATCAACCCACCTCCTGGAGCGTGGCCTGACTTCCCTGGTTATATAAAAGGCATCAACACACCTCCTGGACCGTGTCCTGACTTCCCTGGTTATATAAAGACATGACATCAACCCACCTCCTGGAGCGTGTCCTGACTTCCCTGGTTATATAAAGGCATCAACACACCTCCTGGACCGTGTCCTGACTTCCCTGGTTATATAAAGACATGACATCAACCCACCTCCTGGAGCGTGTCCTGACTTCCCTGGTTATATAAAGGCATCAACCCAACTCCTGGAGCGTGTCTTGACATCCCTGGTTATATAAAAGGCATCAACCCACCTCCTGAAAGGTGTCCTGACTGCCCTGGTTGTATAAAAGGCATCAACCTACCTCCTGGAAAGTGTCCTGACTTCCCTGGTTATATAAAGACATCAACCCACCTCCTGGAGCGTGTCCTGACTTCCCTGGTTATATAAAAGGCATCAACCCACCTCCTGGAAGGTGTCCTGACTTCCCTGGTTATATAAAGACACCAACCCACCTCCTGGAGCGTGTCTTGACTTCCCTGGTTATATAAAAGACATCAACCCACCTCCTGGAGCGTGGCCTGACTTCCCTGGTTATATAAAAGGCATCAACCCACCTCCTGGAAGGTGTCCTGACTTCCCTGGTTATATAAAGACATCAACCCACCTCCTGGAGCGTGTCCTGACTTCCCTGGTTATATAAAGACATCAACCCACCTCCTGGAGCGTGTCCTGACTTCCCTGGTTATATAAAGACATCAACCCACCTCCTGGAGCGTGTCCTGACTTCCCTGGTTATATAAAGACATCAACCCACCTCCTGGAGTGTGTCCTGACTTCCCTGGTTATATTAAAGACATCAACCCACCTCCTGGAGCGTGTCCTGACTTCCCTGGTTATATAAAGACATCAACCCACCTCCTGGAGCGTGTCCTGACTTCCCTGGTTATATTTAAGACAAGACATGAACTCACCTCCTGGAGCGTGTCCTGACTTCGCCGGTTATAAAAAGAACACCAACCCACCTCCTGGAGCGTGTCTTGACTTCCCTGGTTATATAAAGACATGACATCAACCCACCTACTGGAGCGTGTCCTGACTTCCCTGGTTATATAAAGGCATCAACCCACCTCCTGGAGCATGTCCTGACTTCTATAAAGACATCAACCCACCTCCTGGAGCGTGTCCTGACTTCCCTGGTTATATAAAGACATCAACCCACCTCCTGGAGCGTGTCCTGACTTCCCTGGTTATATAAAGACATCAACCTACCTCCTGGAGCGTGTCCTAACTTCCCTGGTTATATAAAGACATCAACCCACCTCCTGGAGCGTGTCCTGACTTCCCTGGTTATATAAAGACATCAACCCACCTCCTGGAGCGTGTCCTGACTTCCCTGGTTATATAAAGACATCAACCCACCTCCTGGAGCATGTCCTGACTTCCCTGGTTATATAAAGACACAAACCCACCTCCTGGAGCGTATCCTGACTTCCCTGGTTATATAAAAGACATCAACCCTACCTCCTGGGCGTGTCTTGACTTCCCCGGTTATATAAAAGACATCAACCCACCTCCTGGAGCGTGTCCTGACTTCCCTGGTTATATAAAAGGCATCAACCCACCTCCTGGAGCGTGTCCTGACTTCCCTAGTTATATAAAGACATCAACCAACCTCCTGGAGCGTGTTCTGACTTCCCTGGTTATATAAAGACATCAACCCACCTCCTGGAGCGTGTCGTGACTTCCCTGGTTATATAAAGACATCAACCCACCTCCTGTAGCGTGTCCTGACTTCCCTGGTTATATAAAGACATCAACCCACCTCCTGGAGCGTGTCCTGACTTCCCTGGTTATATAAAGACATCAACCCACCTCCTGGAGCGTGTCCTGACTTCCCTGGTTATATAAAGACATCAACCCACCTCCTGGAGCGTGTCCTGACTTCCCTGGTTATATTAAACAAGACATGAACCCACATCCTGGAGCGTGTCCTGACTTCCCTGCTTATATAAAGACATCAACCCACCTCCTGGAGCGTGTCCTGACTTCCCTGGTTATATAAAGACACCAACCCAACTCCTGGAGCGTGTCTTGACATCCCTGGTTATATAAAAGGCATCAACCCACCTCCTGGAAGGTGTCCTGACTGCCCTGGTTGTATACAAGACATCAACCTACCTCCTGGAAGGTGTCCTGACTTCCCTGGTTATATAAAGACATCAACCCACCTCCTGGAGCGTGTCCTGACATTCCTGGTTATATAAAGACATCAACCCACCTCCTGGAGCGTGTCCTGACATCCCTGGTTATATAAAGACAAGACATCAAACCACCTCCTGGAGCGTGTCCTGAATTCCCTGTTCATGTAAAGACATCAACCCACCTCCTGGAGCGTGTCCTGACTTCCCTGGTTATATAAAGACATCAACCCACCTCCTGGAGCGTGTCCTGACTTCCCTGGTAATATAAAAGACATCAACCCACCTCCTGGAGCGTGGCCTGACTTCTCTGGTAATATAAATGACATCAACCCACCTACTGGAGCGTGTCCTGACTTCCCTGGTAATATAAATGACATCAACCCACCTCCTGGAGCATGTCCTAAATTCTATAAAGACATCAACCCACCTCCTGGAGCGTGTCCTGACTTCCCTGGTTATATAAAGACATCAACCCACCTCCTGGAGCGTGTCCTGACTTCCCTGGTTATATAAAGACATCAACCCACCTCCTGGAGCGTGTCCTGACTTCCCTGGTTATATAAAGACATCAACCCACCTCCTGGAAGCGTGTCCTGACTTCCCTGGTTATATAAAGACATCAACCCACCTCCTGGAGCGTGTCCTGACTTCCCTGGTTATATAAAGACATCAACCCACCTCCTGGAAGCGTGTCCTGACTTCCCTGGTTATATAAAGACATCAACCCACCTCCTGGAGCGTGTCCTGACTTCCCTGGTTATATAAAGACATCAACCCACCTCCTGGAGCGTGTCCTGACTTCCCTGGTTATATAAAGACTGCATCAACCCACCTCCTGGAAGCGTGTCCTGACTTCCCTGGTTATATAAAGACATCAACCCACCTCCTGGAGCGTGTCCTGACTTCCCTGGTTATATAAAGACATCAACCCACCTCCTGGAGCGTGTCCTGACATTCCTGGTTATATAAAGACATCAACCCACCTCCTGGAGCGTGTCCTGACTTCCCTGGTTATATAAAGACATCAACCCACCTCCTGGAGCGTGTCCTGACTTCCCTGGTTATATAAAGACATCAACCCACCTCCTGGAGCGTGTCCTGACTTTCCTGGTTATATAAAGACATCAACCCACCTCCTGGAGCGTGTCCTGACTTCCCTGGTTATATAAAGACACATCAACCCACCTCCTGGAGCGTGTCCTGACTTCCCTGGTTATATAAAGACATCAACCCACCTCCTGGAGCGTGTCCTGACTTCCCTGGTTATATAAAAGACATCAACACACCTCCTGGACCGTGTCCTGACTTCCCTGGTTATATAAAGACATGACATCAACCCACCTACTGGAGCGTGTCCTGACTTCCCTGGTTATATAAAGGCATCAACCCAACTCCTGGAGCGTGTCCTGACTTCCCTGGTTATATAAAAGGCATCAACCCACCTCCTGGAGCGTGTCCTGACTTCCCTGGTTATATAAAGACATAACAACCCACCTCCTGGAGCGTGTCCTGACTTCCCTGGTTATATAAAGACATCAACCCACCTCCTGGAGCGTGTCCTGACTTCCCTGGTTATATAAAGACATCAACCCACCTCCTGGAGCATGTCCTGACTTCCCTGGTTATATAAAGACACCAACCCACCTCCTGGAGCGTGTCCTGACTTCCCTGGTTATATAAAGACATCAACCCACCTCCTGGAGCGTGTCCTGACTTCCCTGGTTATATAAAGACATCAACCCACCTCCTGGAGCGTGTCCTGACTTCCCTGGTTATATAAAGACATCAACCCACCTCCTGGAGCGTGTCCTGACTTCCCCTGGTTATATAAAGACATCAACCCACCTCCTGGAGCATGTCCTGACTTCCCTGGTTATATAAAGACATCAACCCACCTCCTGGAGCGTGTCCTGACTTCCCTGGTTATATAAAGACATCAACCCACCTCCTGGAGCGTGTCCTGACTTCCCTGGTTATATAAAGACATCAACCCACCTCCTGGAGCGTGTCCTGACTTCCCTGGTTATATAAAGACACTCAACCCACCTCCTGGAGCGTGTCCTGACTTCCCTGGTTATATAAAGACATCAACCCACCTCCTGGAGCGTGTCCTGACTTCACTGGTTATATAAAAGGCATCAACACACCTCCTGGACCGTGTCCTGACTTCCCTGGTTATATAAAGACATGACATCAACCCACCTCCTGGAGCGTGTCCTGACTTCCCTGGTTATATAAAGGCATCAACCCATCTCCTGGAGCGTGTCTTGACATCCCTGGTTATATAAAAGGCATCAACCCACCTCCTGAAAGGTGTCCTGACTTCCCTGGTTATATAAAGAAAGCAACCCACCTCCTGGAGCGTGTCCTGACTTCCCTGGTTATATAAAGACATCAACCCACCTCCTGGAGCGTGTCCTGACTTCCCTGGTTATATAAAAGGCATCAACACACCTCCTGGACCGTGTCCTGACTTCCCTGGTTATATAAAGACATGACATCAACCCACCTCCTGGAGCATGTCCTGACTTCCCTGGTTATATAAAGACATCAACCCACCTCCTGGAGTATGTCCTGACTTCCCTGGTTATATAAAGACATCAACCCACCTCCTGGAGCATGTCCTGACTTCCCTGGTTATATAAAGACATCAACCCACCTCCTGGAGCGTGTCCTGACTTCCCTGGTTATATAAAGACATCAACCCACCTCCTGGAGCGTGTCCTGACTTCCCTGGTTATATAAAGACATCAACCCACCTCCTGGAGCGTGTCCTGACTTCCCTGGTTATATAAAGACATCAACTCACCTCCTGGAGCGTGTCCTGACTTCCCTGGTTATATAAAGACATCAACCCACCTCCTGGAGCGTGTCCTGACTTCCCTGGTTATATAAAGACATCAACCCACCTCCTGGAGCGTGTCCTGACTTCCCTGGTTATATAAAGACATCAACCCACCTCCTGGAGTGTGTCCTGACTTCCCTGGTTATATTAAAGACATCAACCCACCTCCTGGAGCGTGTCCTGACTTCCCTGGTTATATAAAGACATCAACCCACCTCCTGGAGCGTGTCCTGACTTCCCTGGTTATATAAAGACATCAACCCACCTCCTGGAGTGTGTCCTGACTTCGCCGGTTATAAAAAGAACACCAACCCACCTCCTGGAGCGTGTCTTGACTTCCCTGGTTATATAAAGACATGACATCAACCCACCTACTGGAGCGTGTCCTGGCTTCCCTGGTTATATAAAGGCATCAACCCACCTCCTGGAGCATGTCCTGACTTCTATAAAGACATCAACCCACCTCCTGGAGCGTGTCCTGACTTCCCTGGTTATATAAAGACACCAACCCACCTCCTGGAGCGTATCCTGACTTGCCTGGTTATATAAAGACATCAACCCAACTCCTGGAGCGTATCCTTACTTCCCTGGTTATATAAAGACATCAACCCACCACCTGGAGCGTGTCCTGACTTCCCTGGTTATATAAAAGACATCAACCCACCTCCTGGAGCGTGGCCTGACTTCACTGGTTATATAAAAGGCATCAACACACCTCCTGGACCGTGTCCTGACTTCCCTGGTTATATAAAGACATGACATCAACCCACCTACTGGAGCGTGTCCTGACTTCCCTGGTTATATAAAGGCATCAACCCAACTCCTGGAGCGTGTCTTGACATCCCTGGTTATATAAAAGGCATCAACCCACCTCCTGAAAGGTGTCCTGACTTCCCTCGTTATATAAAGAAAGCAACCCACCTCCTGGAGCGTGTCCTGACTTCCCTGGTTATATAAAGACATCAACCCACCTCCTGGAGCGTGTCCTGACTTCCCTGGTTATATAAAGGCATCAACCCACCTCCTGGAGCATGTCCTGACTTCCCTGGTTATATAAAGGCATCAACCCACCTCCTGGAGTATGTCCTGACTTCCTGGTATATAAAGACATCAACCCACCTCCTGGAGCATGTCCTGATTTCCCTGGTTATATAAAGACATCAACCAACCTCCTGGAGCGTGTCCTGACTTCCCTGGTTATGAAAAGACAAGACATCAACCCACCTCCTGGAGCGTGTCCTGACTTCCCTGGTTATATAAAGACATCAACCCACCTCCTGGAGCGTGTCCTGACTTCCCTGGTTACATAAAGACATGACATCAACCCAACTCCTGGAGCGTGTCCTGACTTCCCTGGTTATATAAAGACATCAACCCACCTCCTGGAGCATGTCCTGACTTCCCTGGTTATATAAAAGACACCAACCCACCTCCTGGAGCGTGTCCTGACTTCCCTGGTTATATAAAGACATCAACCCACCTCCTGGAGCCTGTCCTGACTTCCCTGGTTATATAAAGACATGACATCAACCCACCTCCTGGAGCGTGTCCTGACTTCCCTGGTTATATAAAGGCATCAACCCACCTCCTGGAGCATGTCCTGACTTCTATAAAGACATCAACGCACCTCCTGGAGCGTGTCCTGACTTCCCTGGTTATATAAAGACATCAACCCACCTCCTGGAGCGTGTCCTGACTTCCCTGGTTATATAAAGACATCAACCCACCTCCTGGAGCGTGTCCTGACTTCCCTGGTTATATAAAGACATCAACCCACCTCCTGGAGCGTGTCCTGACTTCCCTGGTTATATAAAGACATCAACCCACCTCCTGGAGCGTGTCCTGACTTCCCTGGTTATATAAAGACATGACATCAACCCACCTTCTGGAGCGTGTCCTGACTTCCCTGGTTATATAAAAGGCATCAACACACCTCCTGGACCGTGTCCTGACTTCCCTGGTTATATAAAGACATGACATCAACCCACCTCCTGGAGCATGTCCTGACTTCTATAAAGACATCAACCCACCTCCTGGAGCGTGTCCTGACTTCCCTGGTTATATAAAGACATCAACCCACCTCCTGGAGCTTGTCCTGACTTCCCTGGTTATATAAAGACATCAACCCACCTCCTGGAGCATGTCCTGACTTCCCTGGTTATATAAAAGACATCAACCCACCTCCTGGAGCGTGTCCTGACTTCCCTGGTTATATAAAGACATGACATCAACCCACCTCCTGGAGCGTGTCCTGACTTCCCTGGTTATATAAAGGCATCAACCCACCTCCTGGAGCATGTCCTGACTTCTATAAAGACATCAACCCACCTCCTGGAGCGTGTCCTGACTTCCCTGGTTATATAAAGACATCAACCCATCTCCTGGAGCGTGTCCTGACTTCCCTGGTTATATAAAGACATCAACCCACCTCCTGGAGCGTGTCATGACTTCCCTGGTCATATAAAGACATCAACCCACCTCCTGGAGCGTGTCCTGACTTCCCTGGTTATATAAAGACATCAACCCACCTCCTGGAGCGTGTCCTGACTTCCCTGGTTATATAAAGACATCAACCCACCTCCTGGAGCGTGTCCTGACTTCCCTGGTTATATAAAGACATCAACCCACCTCCTGGAGCGTGTCCTGACTTCCCTGGTTATATAAAGACATCAACCCACCTCCTGGAGCGTGTCCTGACTTCCCTGGTTATATAAAGACATTACCTCACCTCCTGGAGCATGTCCTGACTTCCCTGGTTATATAAAGACACCAACCCACCTCCTGGAGCGTATCCTGACTTCCCTGGTTATATAAAGACATCAACCCAACTCCTGGAGCGTATCCTTACTTCCCTGGTTATATAAAAGACATCAACCCTACCTCCTGGAGCGTGTCCTGACTTCCCTGGTTATATAAAAGACATCAACCCACCTCCTGGAGCGTGGCCTGACTTCCCTGGTTATATAAAAGGCATCAACACACCTCCTGGACCGTGTCCTGACTTCCCTGGTTATATAAAGACATGACATCAACCCACCTACTGGAGCGTGTCCTGACTTCCCTGGTTATATAAAGGCATCAACCCAACTCCTGGAGCGTGTCTTGACATCCCTGGTTATATAAAAGGCATCAACCCACCTCCTGAAAGGTGTCCTGACTGCCCTGGTTGTATAAAAGGCATCAACCTACCTCCTGGAAAGTGTCCTGACTTCCCTGGTTATATAAAGACATCAACCCACCTCCTGGAGCGTGTCCTGACTTCCCTGGTTATATAAAAGGCATCAACCCACCTCCTGGAAGGTGTCCTGACTTCCCTGGTTATATAAAGACACCAACCCACCTCCTGGAGCGTGTCTTGACTTCCCTGGTTATATAAAAGTAAAACCCACCTCCTGGAAGGTGTCCTGACTTCCATGGTTATATAAAATGCATCAACCTACCTCCTGGAAGGTGTCCTGACTTCCCTGGTTATATAAAGACATCAACCCACCTCCTAGAGCGTGTCCTGACTTCCCTGGTTATATAAAGACATCAACCCACCTCCTGGAGCGTGTCCTGACATTCCTGGTTATATAAAGACATCAACCCACCTCCTGGAGCGTGTCCTGACTTCCCTGGTTATATAAAGACAAGACATCAACCCACCTCCTGGAGCGTGTCCTGACTTCCCTGGTTATATAAAGACATCAACCCACCTCCTGGAGCGTGTCCTGACATTCCTGGTTATATAAAGACATCAACCCACCTCCTGGAGCGTGTCCTGACTTCCCTGGTTATATAAAGACAAGACATCAACCCACCTCCTGGAGCGTGTCCTGACTTCCCTGGTTATATAAAAGACATCAACCCACCTCCTGGAGCGTGGCCTGACTTCACTGGTTATATAAAAGGCATCAACACACCTCCTGGACCGTGTCCTGACTTCCCTGGTTATATAAAGACATGACATCAACCCACCTACTGGAGCGTGTCCTGACTTCCCTGGTTATATAAAGGCATCAACCCAACTCCTTGAGCGTGTCTTGACATCCCTGGTTATATAAAAGGCATCAACCCACCTCCTGGAGCGTGTCCTGACTTCCCTGGTTATATAAAGACATCAACCCACCTCCTGGAGCATGTCCTGACTTCCCTGGTTATATAAAGACATCAACCCACCTCCTGGAGCGTGTCCTGACTTCCCTGGTTATATAAAGACATCAACTCACCTCCTGGAGCATGTCCTGACTTCCCTGGTTATATAAAGACAATACAACCCACCTCCTGGAGCGTATCCTGACTTCCCTGGTTATATAAAAGACATCAACCCACCTCCTGGAGCGTGTCCTGACTTCCCTGGTTATATAAAAGACATCAACCCACCTCCTGGAAGGTGTCCTGACTTCCCTGGTTATATAAAGACATCAACCCACCTCCTGGAGCGTGTCCTGACTTCCCTGGTTATATAAAGACATCAACCCACCTCCTGGAGCGTGTCCTGACTTCCCTGGTTATATAAAGACATACAACCCACCTCCTGTAGCGTGTCCTGACTTCCCTGGTTATATAAAGACATCAACCCACCTCCTGGAGCGTGTCCTGACTTCCCTGGTTATATAAAGACATCAACCCACCTCCTGGAGCGTGTCCTGACTTCCCTGGTTATATTTAAGACAAGACATGAACTCACCTCCTGGAGCGTGTCCTGACTTCGCCGGTTATAAAAGGAACACCAACCCACCTCCTGGAGCGTGTCTTGACTTCCCTGGTTATATAAAGACATGACATCAACCCACCTCCTGGAGCGTGTCCTGACTTCCCTGGTTATATAAAGGCATCAACCCACCTCCTGGAGCATGTCCTGACTTCTATAAAGACATCAACCCACCTCCTGGAGCGTGTCCTGACTTCCCTGGTTATATAAAGACATCAACCCATCTCCTGGAGCGTGTCCTGACTTCCCTGGTTATATAAAGACATCAACCCACCTCCTGGAGCGTGTCCTGACTTCCCTGGTTATATAAAGACATCAACCCACCTCCTGGAGCGTGTCCTGACTTCCCTGGTTATATAAAGACACATCAACCCACCTCCTGGAGCGTGTCCTGACATCACTGGTTATATAAAGACATCAACCCACCTCCTGGAGCGTGTCCTGACTTCCCTGGTTATATAAAGACATCAACCCACCTCCTGGAGCGTGTCCTGACTTCCCTGGTTATATAAAGACATCAACCCACCTCATGGAGCGTGTCCTGACTTCCCTGGTTATATAAAGACATCAACTCACCTCCTGGAGCATGTCCTGACTTCCCTGGTTATATAAAGACACAAACCCACCTCCTGGAGCGTATCCTGACTTCCCTGGTTATATAAAAGACATCAACCCTACCTCCTGGAGCGTGTTCTGACTTCCCTGGTTATATAAAAGACATCAACCCACCTCCTGGAGCGTGGCCTGACTTCACTGGTTATATAAAAGGCATCAACACACCTCCTGGACCGTGTCCTGACTTCCCTGGTTATATAAAGACATGACATCAACCCACCTACTGGAGCGTGTCCTGACTTCCCTGGTTATATAAAGGCATCAACACACCTCCTGGACCGTGTCCTGACTTCCCTGGTTATATAAAGACATGACATCAACCCACCTACTGGAGCGTGTCCTGACTTCCCTGGTTATATAAAGGCATCAACCCACCTCCTGGAGCGTGTCCTGACTTCCCTGGTTATATAAAAGGCATCAACCCACCTCCTGAAAGGTGTCCTGACTTCCCTGGTTGTATAAAAGACATCAACCTACCTCCTGGAAAGTGTCCTGACTTCCCTGGTTATATAAAGACATCAACCCACCTCCTGGAGCGTGTCCTGACTTCCCTGGTTATATAAAAGACATCAACCCACCTCCTGGAAGGTGTCCTGACTTCCCTGGTTATATAAAGACACCAACCCACCTCCTGGAGCGTGTCCTGACTTCCCTGGTTATATAAAGACATCAACCCCACTTCTGGAAGGTGTCCTGACTTCCCTGGTTATATAAAAGACAACAACCCACCTCCTGGAAGGTGTCCTGACTTCCCTGGTTATATAAAGACATCAACCCACCTCCTGGAGCGTGTCCTGACTTCCCTGGTTATATAAAGACATCAACCCACCTCCTGGAGCGTGTCGTGACTTCCCTGGTTATATAAAGACATCAACCCACCTCCTGTAGCGTGTCCTGACTTCCCTGGTTATATAAAGACATCAACCCACCTCCTGGAGTGTGTCCTGACTTCCCTGGTTATATTAAAGACATCAACCCACCTCCTGGAGCGTGTCCTGACTTCCCTGGTTATATAAAGACATCAACCCACCTCCTGGAGCGTGTCCTGACTTCCCTGGTTATATGAAAGACATGAACTCACCTCCTGGAGCGTGTCCTGACTTCGCCGGTTATAAAAGGAACACCAACCCACCTCCTGGAGCGTGTCTTGACTTCCCTGGTTATATAAAGACATGACATCAACCCACCTACTGGAGCGTGTCCTGACTTCCCCTGGTTATATAAAGGCATCAACCCACCTCCTGGAGCATGTCCTGACTTCCCTGGTTATATAAAGACATACATCAACCCACCTCCTGGAGCGTGTCCTGACTTCCCTGGTTATATAAAGACATCAACCCACCTCCTGGAGCGTGTCCTGACTTCCCTGGTTATATAAAGACATCAACCCACCTCCTGGAGCGTGTCCTGACTTCCCTGGTTATATAAAGACATCAACCCACCTCCTGGAGCGTGTCCTGACTTCCCTGGTTATATAAAGACATCAACCCACCTCATGGAGCGTGTCCTGACTTCCCTGGTTATATAAAGACATCAACTCACCTCCTGGAGCATGTCCTGACTTCCCTGGTTATATAAAGACACAAACCCACCTCCTGGAGCGTATCCTGACTTCCCTGGTTATATAAAAGACATCAACCCTACCTCCTGGAGCGTGTTCTGACTTCCCTGGTTATATAAAAGACATCAACCCACCTCCTGGAGCGTGGCATGACTTCCCGGGTTATATAAAAGGCATCAACCCACCTCCTGGAAGGTGTCCTGACTTCCCTAGTTATATAAAGACATCAACTAACCTCCTGGATCATGTCCTGACTTCCCTGGTTATATAAAGACATCAACCCACCTCCTGGAGCGTGTCGTGACTTCCCTGGTTATATAAAGACATCAACCCACCTCCTGTAGCGTGTCCTGACTTCCCTGGTTATATAAAGACATCAACCCACCTCCTGGAGCGTGTCCTGACTTCCCTGGTTATATAAAGACATCAACCCACCTCCTGGAGCGTGTCCTGACTTCCCTGGTTATATAAAGACATCAACCCACCTCCTGGAGCGTGTCCTGACTTCCCTGGTTATATTTAAGACAAGACATGAACCCACCTCCTGGAGCGTGTCCTGACTTCCCTGGTTATAAAAAGAACACCAACCCACCTCCTGGAGCGTGTCTTGACTTCCCTGGTTATATAAAGACACCAACCCAACTCCTGGAGCGTGTCTTGACATCCCTGGTTATATAAAAGGCATCAACCCACCTCCTGGAAGGTGTCCTGACTGCCCTGGTTGTATACAAGGCATCAACCTACCTCCTGGAAGGTGTCCTGACTTCCCTGGTTATATAAAGACATCAACCCACCTCCTGGAGCGTGTCCTGACATTCCTGGTTATATAAAGACATCAACCCACCTCCTGGAGCGTGTCCTGACATCCCTGGTTATATAAAGACAAGACATCAAACCACCTCCTGGAGCGTGTCCTGACTTCCCTGTTTATGTAAAGACATACAACCCACCTCCTGGAGCGTGTCCTGACTTCCCTGGTTATATAAAGACATCAACCCACCTCCTGGAGCGTGTCCTGACTTCCCTGGTAATATAAAAGACATCAACCCACCTCCTGGAGCGTGGCCTGACTTCTCTGGTAATATAAATGACATCAACCCACCTACTGGAGCGTGTCCTGACTTCCCTGGTTATATAAAGGCATCAACCCACCTCCTGGAGCATGTCCTAAATTCTATAAAGACATCAACCCACCTCCTGGAGCGTGTCCTGACTTCCCTGGTTATATAAAGACATCAACCCATCTCCTGGAGCGTGTCCTGACTTCCCTGGTTATATAAAGACATCAACCCACCTCCTGGAGCGTGTCCTGACTTCCCTGGTTATATAAAGACATCAACCCACCTCCTGGAGCGTGTCCTGACTTCCCTGGTTATATAAAGACATCAACCCACCACCTGGAGCGTGTCCTGACTTCCCCTGGTTATATAAAGACATCAACCCACCTCCTGGAGCGTGTCCTGACTTCCCTGGTTATATAAAGACATCAACCCACCTCCTGGAGCGTGGCCTGACTTCACTGGTTATATAAAAGGCATCAACACACCTCCTGGACCGTGTCCTGACTTCCCTGGTTATATAAAGACATGACATCAACCCACCTACTGGAGCGTGTCCTGACTTCCCTGGTTATATAAAGGCATCAACCCAACTCCTGGAGCGTGTCTTGACATCCCTGGTTATATAAAAGGCATCAACCCACCTCCTGAAAGGTGTCCTGACTTCCCTCGTTATATAAAGATAGCAACCCACCTCCTGGAGCGTGTCCTGACTTCCCTGGTTATATAAAGACATCAACCCACCTCCTGGAGCGTGTCCTGACTTCCCTGGTTATATAAAAGGCATCAACACACCTCCTGGACCGTGTCCTGACTTCCCTGGTTATATAAAGACATGACATCAACCCACCTCCTGGAGCATGTCCTGACTTCCCTGGTTATATAAAGGCATCAACCCATCCTCCTGGAGCATGTCCTGACTTCCCTGGTTATAAAAGACAAGACATCAACCACCTCCTGGAGCGTGTCCTGACTTCCCTGGTTATATAAAGACATCAACCCACCTCCTGGAGCGTGTCCTGACTTCCCTGGTTACATAAAGACATACTCAACCCACCTCATGGAGTGTGTCCTGACATCCCTGGTTATATAAAGACATCAACCCACCTCCTGGAGCGTGTCCTGACTTCCCTGGTTATATAAAGACATGACATCAACCCACCTCCTGGAGCATGTCCTGACTTCTATAAAGACATCAACCCACCTCCTGGAGCGTGTCCTGACTTCCCTGGTTATATAAAGACATCAACCTACCTCCTGGAGCTTGTCCTGACATCCCTGGTTATATAAAGACATCAACCCACCTCCTGGAGCATGTCCTGACATCCCTGGTTATATAAAAGACACCAACCCACCTCCTGGAGCGTGTCCTAACTTCCCTGGTTATATAAAGACATCAACCCACCTCCTGGAGCCTGTCCTGACTTCCCTGGTTATATAAAGACATGACATCAACCCACCTACTGGAGCGTGTCCTGACTTCCCTGGTTATATAAAGGCATCAACCCACCTCCTGGAGCATGTCCTGACTTCTATAAAGACATCAACGCACCTCCTGGAGCGTGTCCTGACTTCCCTGGTTATATAAAGACATCAACCCACCTCCTGGAGCGTGTCCTGACTTCCCTGGTTATATAAAGACATCAACCCACCTCCTGGAGCGTGTCCTGACTTCCCTGGTCATATAAAGACATCAACCCACCTCCTGGAGCGTGTCCTGACTTCCCCTGGTTATATAAAGACATCAACCCACCTCCTGGAGCGTGTCCTGACTTCCCTGGTTATATAAAGACATCAACCCACCTCCTGGAGCGTGTCCTGACTTCCCTGGTTACATAAAGACATGCATCAACCCAACTCCTGGAGCGTGTCCTGACTTCCCCTGGTTATATAAAAGACATCAACACACCTCCTGGACTGTGTCCTGACTTCCCTGGTTATATAAAGACATCATCAACCCACCTCCTGGAGCGTGTCCTGACTTCCCTGGTTATATAAAGACATCAACCCACCTCCTGGAGCGTGTCCTGACTTCCCCTGGTTATATAAAGACATCAACCCACCTCCTGGAGCTTGTCCTGACTTCCCTGGTTATATAAAGACATCAACCCACCTCCTGGAGCATGTCCTGACATCCCTGGTTATATAAAAGACACCAACCCACCTCCTGGAGCGTGTCCTCACTTCCCTGGTTATATAAAGACATGACATCAACCCACCTACTGGAGCGTGTCCTGACTTCCCTGGTTATATAAAGGCATCAACCCACCTCCTGGAGCATGTCCTGACTTCTATAAAGACATCAACCCACCTCCTGGAGCGTGTCCTGACTTCCCTGGTTATATAAAGACATCAACCCATCTCCTGGAGCGTGTCCTGACTTCCCTGGTTATATAAAGACATCAACCCACCTCCTGGAGCGTGTCATGACTTCCCTGGTTATATAAAGACATCAACCCACCTCCTGGAGCGTGTCCTAACTTCCCTGGTTATATAAAGACATCAACCCACCTCCTGGAGCGTGTCCTGACATCCCTGGTTATATAAAGACATCAACCCACCTCCTGGAGCGTGTCCTGACTTCCCTGGTTATATAAAGACATCAACCCACCTCCTGGAGCGTGTCCTGACTTCCCTGGTTATATAAAGACATCAACCCACCTCCTGGAGCGTGTCCTGACTTCCCTGGTTATATAAAGACATTACCTCACCTCCTGGAGCATGTCCTGACTTCCCTGGTTATATAAAGACATCAACCCACCTCCTGGAGCGTATCCTGACTTCCCTGGTTATATAAAGACATCCAACCCAACTCCTGGAGCGTATCCTTACTTCCCTGGTTATATAAAAGACATCAACCCTACCTCCTGGAGCGTGTCCTGACTTCCCTGGTTATATAAAAGACATCAACCCACCTCCTGGAGCGTGGCCTGACTTCCCTGGTTATATAAAAGGCATCAACACACCTCCTGGACCGTGTCCTGACTTCCCTGGTTATATAAAGACATGACATCAACCCACCTACTGGAGCGTGTCCTGACTTCCCTGGTTATATAAAGGCATCAACCCAACTCCTGGAGCGTGTCTTGACATCCCTGGTTATATAAAAGGCATCAACCCACCTCCTGAAAGGTGTCCTGACTGCCCTGGTTGTATAAAAGGCATCAACCTACCTCCTGGAATGTGTCCTGACTTCCCTGGTTATATAAAGACATCAACCCACCTCCTGGAGCGTGTCCTGACTTCCCTGGTTATATAAAAGACATCAACCCACCTCCTGGAGCGTGTCTTGACTTCCCTGGTTATATAAAAGTAAAACCCACCTCCTGGAAGGTGTCCTGACTTCCATGGTTATATAAAATGCATCAACCTACCTCCTGGAAGGTGTCCTGACTTCCCTGGTTATATAAAGACATCAACCCACCTCCTGGAGCGTGTCCTGACTTCCCTGGTAATATAAAGACATCAACCCACCTCCTGGAGCATGTCCTGACATTCCTGGTTATATAAAGCGACATCAACCCACCTCCTGGAGCGTGTCCTGACTTCCCTGGTTATATAAAGACAATCAACCCACCTCCTGGAGCGTGTCCTGACATTCCTGGTTATATAAAGACATCAACCCACCTCCTGGAGCGTGTCCTGACTTCCCTGGTTATATAAAGACACATCAACCCACCTCCTGGAGCGTGTCCTGACTTCCCTGGTTATATAAAGACAAGACATCAACCTCCTGGAGCGTGTCCTGACTTCCCTGGTTATATAAAAGACATCAACCCACCTCCTGGAGCGTGTCCTGACTTCCCTGGTTATATAAAGACATGACATCAACCCACCTACTGGAGCGTGTCCTGACTTCCCTGGTTATATAAAGGCATCAACCCAACTCCTTGAGCGTGTCTTGACATCCCTGGTTATATAAAAGGCATCAACCCACCTCCTGGAGCGTGTCCTGACTTCCCTGGTTATATAAAGACATCAACCCACCTCCTGGAGCATGTCCTGACTTCCCCTGGTTATATAAAGACATCAACCCACCTCCTGGAGCGTGTCCTGACTTCCCTGGTTATATAAAGACATCAACTCACCTCCTGGAGCATGTCCTGACTTCCCTGGTTATATAAAGACACCAACCCACCTCCTGGAGCGTATCCTGACTTCCCTGGTTATATAAAAGACATCAACCCTACCTCCTGGAGCGTGTTCTGACTTCCCTGGTTATATAAAAGACATCAACCCACCTCCGGAAGGTGTCCTGACTTCCCTAGTTATATAAAGACATCAACTAACCTCCTGGATTGTGTCCTGACTTCCCTGGTTATATAAAGACATCAACCCACCTCCTGGAGCGTGTCCTGACTTCCCTGGTTATATAAAGACATCAACCCACCTCCTGGAGCGTGTCCTGACTTCCCTGGTTATATAAAGACATCAACCCACCTCCTGGAGCGTGTCCTGACTTCCCTGGTTATATTAAAGACATCAACCCACCTCCTGGAGCGTGTCCTGACTTCCCCTGGTTATATAAAGACATCAACCCACCTCCTGGAGCGTGTCCTGACTTCCCTGGTTATATAAACAAGACATGAACTCACCTCCTGGAGCGTGTCCTGACTTCGCTGGTTATATAAAGACACCAACCCACCTCCTGGAGCGTGTCCTGACTTCCCCTGGTTATATAAAGACATGCATCAACCCACCTACTGGAGCGTGTCCTGACTTCCCTGGTTATATAAAGGCATCAACCCACCTCCTGGAGCATGTCCTGACTTCCCTGTTATAAAGACATCAACCCACCTCCTGGAGCGTGTCCTGACTTCCCTGGTTATATAAAGACATCAACCCATCTCCTGGAGCGTGTCCTGACTTCCCTGGTTATATAAAGACATCAACCCACCTCCTGGAGCGTGTCCTGACTTCCCTGGTTATATAAAGACATCAACCCACCTCCTGGAGCGTGTCCTGACTTCCCTGGTTATATAAAGACATCAACCCACCTCCTGGAGCGTGTCCTGACATCACTGGTTATATAAAGACATCAACCCACCTCCTGGAGCGTGTCCTGACTTCCCTGGTTATATAAAGACATCAACCCACCTCCTGGAGCGTGTCCTGACTTCCCTGGTTATATAAAGACATCAACCCACCTCCTGGAGCGTGTCCTGACTTCCCTGGTTATATAAAGACATCAACTCACCTCCTGGAGCATGTCCTGACTTCCCTGGTTATATAAAGACACCAACCCACCTCCTGGAGCGTGTCCTGACTTCCCTGGTTATATAAAAGACATCAACCCTACCTCCTGGAGCGTGTCCTGACTTCCCTGGTTATATAAAAGACATCAACCCACCTCCTGGAGCGTGGCCTGACTTCCTGGTTATATAAAAGGCATCAACACACCTCCTGGAGCGTGTCCTGACTTCCCTGGTTATATAAAGACATGACATCAACCCACCTACTGGAGCGTGTCCTGACTTCCCTGGTTATATAAAGGCATCAACACACCTCCTGGACCGTGTCCTGACTTCCCTGGTTATATAAAGACATGACATCAACCCACCTACTGGAGCGTGTCCTGACTTCCCTGGTTATATAAAGGCATCAACCCAACTCCTGGAGCGTGTCTTGACATCCCTGGTTATATAAAAGGCATCAACCCACCTCCTGAAAGGTGTCCTGACTTCCCTGGTTGTATAAAAGGCATCAACCCACCTCCTGGAGAGTGTCCTGACTTCCCTGGTTATATAAAGACATCAACCCACCTCCTGGAGCGTGTCCTGACTTCCCTGGTTATATAAAAGGCATCAACCCACCTCCTGGACGGTGTCCTGACTTCCCTGGTTATATAAAGACACCAACCCACCTCCTGGAGCGTGTCTTGACTTCCCTGGTTATATAAAGACATCAACCCACCTCCTGGAGCGTGTCCTGACTTCCCTGGTTATATAAAGGCATCAACCCACCTCCTGGAAGCGTGTCCTGACTTCCCCTGGTTATATAAAGACATCAACCCACCTCCTGGAGCGTGTCCTGACTTCCCTGGTTATATAAAGACATCAACCCACCTCCTGGAGCGTGTCCTGACTTCCCTGGTTATATAAAGACATCAACCCACCTCCTGGAGCGTGTCCTGACTTCCCTGGTTATATAAAGACATCAACCCACCTCCTGGAGCGTGTCCTGACTTCCCTGGTTATATAAAGACATCAACCCACCTCCTGGAGCGTGTCCTGACTTCCCTGGTTATATAAAGACATCAACCCACCTCCTGGAGCGTGTCCTGACTTCCCTGGTTATATACAAGACATGAACCCACCTCCTGGAGCGTGTCCTGACTTCCCTGGTTATATAAAGACATCAACCCACCTCCTGGAGCGTGTCCTGACTTCCCTGGTTATATAAAGACATGACATCAACCCACCTACTGGAGCGTGTCCTGACTTCCCTGGTTATATAAAGGCATCAACCCACCTCCTGGAGCATGTCCTGACTTCTATAAAGACATCAACCCACCTCCTGGAGCGTGTCCTGACTTCCCTGGTTATATAAAGACATCAACCCACCTCCTGGAGCGTGTCCTGACTTCCCTGGTTATATAAAGACATCAACCCACCTCCTGGAGCGTGTCCTGACTTCCCTGGTTATATAAAGACATCAACCCACCTCCTGGAGCGTGTCCTGACTTCCCTGGTTATATAAAGACATCAACCCACCTCCTGGAGCGTGTCCTGACATCCCTGGTTATATAAAGACATCAACCCACCTCCTGGAGCGTGTCCTGACTTCCCCTGGTTATATAAAGACATCAACCCACCTCCTGGAGCGTGTCCTGACTTCCCTGGTTATATAAAGACATACATCAACCCACCTCCTGGAGCGTGTCCTGACTTCCCTGGTTTTATAAAGGCATCAACCCACCTCCTGGAGCATGTCCTGACTTCCCTCGTTATATAAAGACATCAACCCACCTCCTGGAGCGTGTCCTGACTTCCCTGGTTATATAAAGACATCAACCCATCTCCTGGAGCGTGTCCTGACTTCCCTGGTTATATAAAGACATCAACCCACCTCCTGGAGCGTGTCCTGACTTCCCTGGTTATATAAAGACATCAACCCACCTCCTGGAGCGTGTCCTGACTTCCCTGGTTATATAAAGACATCAACCCACCTCCTGGAGCGTGTCCTGACATCACTGGTTATATAAAGACATCAACCCACCTCCTGGAGCGTGTCCTGACTTCCCTGGTTATATAAAGACATCAACCCACCTCCTGGAGCGTGTCCTGACTTCCCTGGTTATATAAAGACATAACAACCCACCTCATGGAGCGTGTCCTGACTTCCCTGGTTATATAAAGACATCAACTCACCTCCTGGAGCATGTCCTGACTTCCCTGGTTATATAAAGACACAAACCCACCTCCTGGAGCGTATCCTGACTTCCCTGGTTATATAAAAGACATCAACCCTACCTCCTGGAGCGTGTCCTGACTTCCCTGGTTATATAAAAGACATCAACCCACCTCCTGGAGCGTGTCCTGACTTCCCTGGTTATATAAAGGCATCAACCCACCTCCTGGAAGGTGTCCTGACTTCCCTGGTTATATAAAGACATCAACTCACCTCCTGGAGCATGTCCTGACTTCCCTGGTTATATAAAGACATCAACCCACCTCCTGGAGCGTGTCCTGACTTCCCTGGTTATATAAAGACATCAACCCACCTCCTGTAGCGTGTCCTGACTTCCCTGGTTATATAAAGACATCAACCCACCTCCTGGAGCGTGTCCTGACTTCCCCTGGTTATATAAAAGACATCAACCCACCTCCTGGAGCGTGTCCTGACTTCCCTGGTTATATAAAGACATCAACCCACCTCCTGGAGCGTGTCCTGACTTCCCTGGTTATATAAGACAAGACATGAACCCACCTCCTGGAGCGTGTCCTGACTTCCCTGCTTATAAAAGACACATCAACCCACCTCCTGGAGCGTGTCTTGACTTCCCCTGGTTATATAAAGACATCAACCCAACTCCTGGAGCGTGTCCTGACTTCCCTGGTTATATAAAAGGCATCAACCCACCTCCTGGAAGGTGTCCTGACTGCCCTGGTTGTATAAAAGGCATCAACCTACCTCCTGGAAGGTGTCCTGACTTCCCTGGTTATATAAAGACATCAACCCACCTCCTGGAGCGTGTCCTGACATTCCCTGGTTATATAAAGACATCAACCCACCTCCTGGAGCGTGTCCTGACATCCCTGGTTATATAAAGACAAGACATCAACCCACCTCCTGGAGCGTGTCCTGACTTCCCTGTTTATGTAAAGACATCAACCCACCTCCTGGAGCGTGTCCTGACTTCCCTGGTTATATAAAGACATCAACCCACCTCCTGGAGCGTGTCCTGACTTCCCTGGTTATATAAAGACATCAACCCACCTCCTGGAGCGTGGCCTGACTTCCCTGGTTATATAAAAATGACATCAACCCACCTCCTGGAGCGTGTCCTGACTTCCCTGGTTATATAAAGGCATCAACCCACCTCCTGGAGCATGTCCTAACTTCCCTCGTTATATAAAGACATCAACCCACCTCCTGGAGCGTGTCCTGACTTCCCTGGTTATATAAAGACATCAACCCACCTCCTGGAGCGTGTCCTGACTTCCCTGGTTATATAAAGACATCAACCCACCTCCTGGAGCGTGTCCTGACTTCCCTGGTTATATAAAGACATCAACCCACCTCCTGGAGCGTGTCCTGACTTCCCTGGTTATATAAAGACATCAACCCACCTCCTGGAGCGTGTCCTGACTTCCCCTGGTTATATAAAGACATCAACCCACCTCCTGGAGCGTGTCCTGACATTCCTGGTTATATAAAGACATCAACCCACCTCCTGGAGCGTGTCCTGACTTCCCTGGTTATATAAAGGCATCAACCCACCTCCTGGAGCGTGTCCTGACTTCCCCTGGTTATATAAAGACATACACAACCCACCTCCTGGAGCGTGTCCTGACTTCCCTGGTTATATAAAGACATCAACCCACCTCCTGGAGCGTGTCCTGACTTCCCTGGTTATATAAAGACAACATCAACCCACCTCCTGGAGCGTGTCCTGACTTCCCTGGTTATATAAAGACATCAACCCACCTCCTGGAGCGTGTCCTGACTTCCCTGGTTATATAAAGACATCAACCCACCTCCTGGAGCGTGTCCTGACTTCCCTGGTTATATAAAAGACATCAACCCACCTCCTGGAGCGTGTCCTGACTTCCCTGGTTATATAAAGACATCAACCAACCTCCTGGAGCGTGTCCTGACTTCCCTGGTTATATAAAGACATCAACCCACCTCCTGGAGCGTGTCCTGACTTCCCTGGTTATATAAAGACATCAACCCACCTCCTGGAGCGTGTCCTGACTTCCCTGGTTATATAAAGACATCAACCCACCTCCTGGAGCGTGTCCTGACTTCCCTGGTTATATAAAGACATCAACCCACCTCCTGGAGCGTGTCCTGACTTCCCTGGTTATATAAAGACATCAACCCACCTCCTGGAGCGTGTCCTGACTTCCCTGGTTATATTTAAGACAAGACATGAACTCACCTCCTGGAGCGTGTCCTGACTTCGCCGGTTATAAAAAGAACACCAACCCACCTCCTGGAGCGTGTCTTGACTTCCCTGGTTATATAAAGACATGACATCAACCCACCTACTGGAGCGTGTCCTGACTTCCCCTGGTTATATAAAGGACATCAACCCACCTCCTGGAGCATGTCCTGACTTCTATAAAGACATCAACCCACCTCCTGGAGCGTGTCCTGACTTCCCTGGTTATATAAAGACATCAACCCATCTCCTGGAGCGTGTCCTGACTTCCCTGGTTATATAAAGACATCAACCCACCTCCTGGAGCGTGTCCTGACTTCCCTGGTTATATAAAGACATCAACCCACCTCCTGGAGCGTGTCCTGACTTCCCTGGTTATATAAAGACATCAACCCACCTCCTGGAGCGTGTCCTGACTTCCCTGGTTATATAAAGACATCAACCCACCTCCTGGAGCGTGTCCTGACTTCCCTGGTTATATAAAGACATCAACCCACCTCCTGGAGCATGTCCTGACTTCCCTGGTTATATAAAGACATCAACCCACCTCCTGGAGCATGTCCTGACTTCCCTGGTTATATAAAGACATCAACCCACCTCCTGGAGCGTGTCTTGACATCCCTGGTTATATAAAAGACATCAACCCACCCTCCTGGAAGTGTCCTGACTTCCCTGGTTATATAAAAGACATCAACCCACCTCCTGGAGCGTGTCCTGACTTCCCTGGTTATATAAAGACATCAACACACCTCCTGGACCGTGTCCTGACTTCCCTGGTTATATAAAGACATGACATCAACCCACCTCCTGGAGCGTGTCCTGACTTCCCTGGTTATATAAAGGCATCAACACACCTCCTGGACCGTGTCCTGACTTCCCTGGTTATATAAAGACATGACATCAACCCACCTCCTGGAGCGTGTCCTGACTTCTATAAAGACATCAACCCACCTCCTGGAGCGTGTCCTGACTTCCCTGGTTATATAAAAGGCATCAACCCACCTCCTGAAAGGTGTCCTGACTGCCCTGGTTGTATAAAAGGCATCAACCCACCTCCTGGAAAGTGTCCTGACTTCCCTGGTTATATAAAGACATCAACCCACCTCCTGGAGCGTGTCCTGACTTCCCTGGTTATATAAAAGACATCAACCCACCTCCTGGAAGGTGTCCTGACTTCCCCTGGTTATATAAAGACATCAACCCACCTCCTGGAGCGTGTCCTGACTTCCCTGGTTATATAAAAGACATCAACCCACCTCCTGGAGCGTGTCCTGACTTCCCTGGTTATATAAAAGGCATCAACCCACCTCCTGGAGCGTGTCCTGACTTCCCTGGTTATATAAAGACATCAACCCACCTCCTGGAGCGTGTCCTGACTTCCCTGGTTATATAAAGACATCAACCCACCTCCTGGAGCGTGTCCTGACTTCCCTGGTTATATAAAGACATCAACCCACCTCCTGGAGCGTGTCCTGACTTCCCTGGTTATATAAAGACAATCAACCCACCTCCTGGAGCGTGTCCTGACTTCCCTGGTTATATAAAGACATCAACCCACCTCCTGGAGCGTGTCCTGACTTCCCTGGTTATATAAAGACATCAACCCACCTCCTGGAGCGTGTCCTGACTTCCCTGGTTATATACAAGACATCAACCCACCTCCTGGAGCGTGTCCTGACTTCGCTGGTTATATAAAGACATCAACCCACCTCCTGGAGCGTGTCCTGACTTCCCTGGTTATATAAAGACATGCATCAACCCACCTCCTGGAGCGTGTCCTGACTTCCCTGGTTATATAAAGGCATCAACCCACCTCCTGGAGCGTGTCCTGACTTCCTATAAAGACATCAACCCACCTCCTGGAGCGTGTCCTGACTTCCCTGGTTATATAAAGACATCAACCCACCTCCTGGAGCGTGTCCTGACTTCCCTGGTTATATAAAGACATCCAACCCACCTCCTGGAGCGTGTCCTGACTTCCCTGGTTATATAAAGACATCAACCTACCTCCTGGAGCGTGTCCTAACTTCCCTGGTTATATAAAGACATCAACCCACCTCCTGGAGCGTGTCCTGACATCACTGGTTATATAAAGACATCAACCCACCTCCTGGAGCGTGTCCTGACTTCCCTGGTTATATAAAGACATCAACCCACCTCCTGGAGCGTGTCCTGACTTCCCTGGTTATATAAAGACATGACATCAACCCACCTCCTGGAGCGTGTCCTGACTTCCCTGGTTATATAAAGGCATCAACCCACCTCCTGGAGCATGTCCTGACTTCCCTGGTTATATAAAGACATCAACCCACCTCCTGGAGCGTGTCCTGACTTCCCTGGTTATATAAAGACATCAACCCACCTCCTGGAGCGTGTCCTGACTTCCCTGGTTATATAAAGACATCAACCCACCTCCTGGAGCGTGTCCTGACTTCCCTGGTTATATAAAGACATCAACCCACCTCCTGGAGCGTGTCCTGACTTCCCTGGTTATATAAAGACATCAACCCACCTCCTGGAGCGTGTCCTGACTTCCCTGGTTATATAAAGACATCAACCCACCTCCTGGAGCGTGTCCTGACTTCCCTGGTTATATAAAGACATCAACCCACCTCCTGGAGCGTGTCCTGACTTCCCTGGTTATATAAAGACATCAACCCACCTCCTGGAGCGTGTCCTGACTTCCCTGGTTATATAAAGACATCAACCCACCTCCTGGAGCGTGTCCTGACTTCCCTGGTTATATAAAGACACAAACCCACCTCCTGGAGCGTGTCCTGACTTCCCTGGTTATATAAAAGACATCAACCCACCTCCTGGAGCGTGTTCTGACTTCCCTGGTTATATAAAAGACATCAACCCACCTCCTGGAGCGTGTCCTGACTTCCCTGGTTATATAAAAGGCATCAACCCACCTCCTGGAAGCGTGTCCTGACTTCCCTGGTTATATAAAGACATCAACCCACCTCCTGGAGCATGTCCTGACTTCCCTGGTTATATAAAGACATCAACCCACCTCCTGGAGCGTGTCCTGACTTCCCTGGTTATATAAAGACATACACAACCCACCTCCTGGACCGTGTCCTGACTTCCCTGGTTATATAAAGACATCAACCCACCTCCTGGAGCGTGTCCTGACTTCCCCTGGTTATATAAAAGACATCAACCCACCTCCTGGAGCGTGTCCTGACTTCCCCTGGTTATATAAAGACATCAACCCACCTCCTGGAGCGTGTCCTGACTTCCCTGGTTATATAAGACAAGACATCAACCCACCTCCTGGAGCGTGTCCTGACTTCCCTGGTTATATAAAGACACCAACCCACCTCCTGGAGCGTGTCCTGACTTCCCTGGTTATATAAAGACACCAACCCAACTCCTGGAGCGTGTCCTGACTTCCCTGGTTATATAAAAGGCATCAACCCACCTCCTGGAAGGTGTCCTGACTTCCCTGGTTATATAAAGGCATCAACCCACCTCCTGGAAGGTGTCCTGACTTCCCTGGTTATATAAAGACATCAACCCACCTCCTGGAGCGTGTCCTGACATTCCTGGTTATATAAAGACATCAACCCACCTCCTGGAGCGTGTCCTGACATTCCTGGTTATATAAAGACATCAACCCACCTCCTGGAGCGTGTCCTGACTTCCCTGGTTATATAAAGACAACATCAACCCACCTCCTGGAGCGTGTCCTGACTTCCCTGTTTATGTAAAGACATCAACCCACCTCCTGGAGCGTGTCCTGACTTCCCTGGTTATATATAGACATCAACCCACCTCCTGGAGCGTGTCCTGACTTCCCTGGTAATATAAAAGACATCAACCCACCTCCTGGAGCGTGGCCTGACTTCTCTGGTAATATAAATGACATCAACCCACCTACTGGAGCGTGTCCTGACTTCCCTGGTTATATAAAGGCATCAACCCACCTCCTGGAGCATGTCCTAAATTCTATAAAGACATCAACCCACCTCCTGGAGCGTGTCCTGACTTCCCCTGGTTATATAAAGACATCAACCCACCTCCTGGAGCGTGTCCTGACTTCCCTGGTTATATAAAGACATCAACCCACCTCCTGGAGCGTGTCCTGACTTCCCTGGTTATATAAAGACATCAACCCACCTCCTGGAGCGTGTCCTAACTTCCCTGGTTATATAAAGACATCAACCCACCTCCTGGAGCGTGTCCTGACTTCCCTGGTTATATAAAGACATCAACCCACCTCCTGGAGCGTGTCCTGACATTCCTGGTTATATAACGACATCAACCCACCTCCTGGAAGGTGTCCTGACTGCCCTGGTTGTATACAAGGCATCAACCTACCTCCTGGAAGGTGTCCTGACTTCCCTGGTTATATAAAGACATCAACCCACCTCCTGGAGCGTGTCCTGACATTCCTGGTTATATAAAGACATCAACCCACCTCCTGGAGCGTGTCCTGACTTCCCCTGGTTATATAAAGACAAGCATCAACCCACCTCCTGGAGCGTGTCCTGACTTCCCTGTTTATGTAAAGACATCAACCCACCTCCTGGAGCGTGTCCTGACTTCCCTGGTTATATATAGACATCAATCCACCTCCTGGAGCGTGTCCTGACTTCCCTGGTAATATAAAAGACATCAACCCACCTCCTGGAGCGTGTCCTGACTTCCCTGGTTATATAAAATGACATCAACCCACCTACTGGAGCGTGTCCTGACTTCCCTGGTTATATAAAGGCATCAACCCACCTCCTGGAGCATGTCCTAAATTCTATAAAGACATCAACCCACCTCCTGGAGCGTGTCCTGACTTCCCTGGTTATATAAAGACATCAACCCATCTCCTGGAGCGTGTCCTGACTTCCCTGGTTATATAAAGACATCAACCCACCTCCTGGAGCGTGTCCTGACTTCCCTGGTTATATAAAGACATCAACCCACCTCCTGGAGCGTGTCCTAACTTCCCTGGTTATATAAAGACATCAACCCACCTCCTGGAGCGTGTCCTGACATCCCTGGTTATATAAAGACATCAACCCACCACCTGGAGCGTGTCCTGACTTCCCTGGTTATATAAAAGACATCAACCCACCTCCTGGAGCGTGGCCTGACTTCACTGGTTATATAAAAGGCATCAACACATCTCCTGGACCATGTCCTGACTTCCCTGGTTATATAAAGACATGACATCAACCCACCTACTGGAGCGTGTCCTGACTTCCCTGGTTATATAAAGGCATCAACCCACCTCCTGGAGCGTGTCTTGACATCCCTGGTTATATAAAAGGCATCAACCCACCTCCTGAAAGGTGTCCTGACTTCCCTCGTTATATAAAGATAGCAACCCACCTCCTGGAGCGTGTCCTGACTTCCCTGGTTATATAAAGACATCAACCCACCTCCTGGACCGTGTCCTGACTTCCCTGGTTATATAAAGACATGACATCAACCCACCTCCTGGAGCATGTCCTGACTTCCCTGGTTATATAAAGGGATCAACCCACCTCCTGGAGTATGTCCTGACTTCTATAAAGACATCAACCCACCTCCTGGAGCGTGTCCTGACTTCCCTGGTTATATAAAGACAACAACCATCCTCCTGGAGCGTGTCCTGACTTCCCTGGTTATGAAAAGACAAGACATCAACCACCTCATGGAGCGTGTCCTGACTTCCCTGGTTATATAAAGACATCAACCCACCTCCTGGAACGTGTCCTGACTTCCCTGGTTACATAAAGACATGACATCAACCCAACTCCTGGAGCGTGTCCTGACTTCCCTGGTTATATAAAAGGCATCAACACACCTCCTGGACCGTGTCCTGACTTCCCTGGTTATATAAAGACATGACATCAACCCACCTCCTGGAGCATGTCCTGACTTCTATAAAGACATCAACCCACCTCCTGGAGCGTGTCCTGACTTCCCTGGTTATATAAAGACATCAACCTACCTCCTGGAGCTTGTCCTGACA
>NW_025550916.1:140000-145430 GCF_905237065.1 Salmo salar | reverse complement strand
ACCACTGGCTCCTGGCCCTACACTGGCTCCTGGCCCCTAGCCACTGCTCCAACCACTCTCCTGACCACCTGGCTCCTCGGCCTAACCACTGTCCTACCCTGCTCCTACCTACCCTCTCCTAACCCTCTGGCTCTTGGCCCCTAGCACTGGCTCTACCTAACCTGGTCCTAGCCCACCCACTGGCTCCTGGCCCACCACTGGCTCCTAACCCTACCCTCTCCTAACCTCCCTGCCCTCTCCGGCTTCCTGCCTGCTCCTCCTGGCTCCTACTACTTCCTCCTACTTCCTACAAACTGGCTCCTACCCTCTCCACACCACTGCTCCTCCCTGGCTCCCAACTCTCTAAGCTAAACACTGGCTCCTCTACCTGGCTCCTGCCTACCTCTAACCTGCTCCTGCACCCTGGCCTCTGCGCTGGCGCTGCCTCTCTCAGCCCCTGGCACTGGCTCCTGCTTGTCTCCCTCTTCCTGGCCTCTACCCTGGCTCCTGGCCCTAGGCGCTGGCTCCTGGCCCCTAACCGCTGCTCTACTCTTGCCTACACTGGCTCCTACCTTGCCCTACTTTCCTGACCCTACACTGGCTCCTCCCCCCACCCTCCCTACACTGTCCCCCTGCTCCTGGCCACCGCCCTGGCCCGGCTCCTGGCCCTGACCTCTGGCCCTGCCCACTGGCTCCTCAAGCCTGACTCACTGGCTCCTGGCCCTACCCTGGCTCCTGAACCTGCCTGGCCTACCGCTCCCCTGCAACCCTGGCCTAGCCCTCTCCTACCCTATCCTCCTTTTCAACCACTGGCTCCTAACTTGTCCCCTGACTCTGGCTACACCCCTCCCTGGCCCCTGGCCGGAACTGCTGCACCTTGCTCCTGGCCGACCACTGGCTCCTGCCCCTGACCATCCTGGCCCTACCTCACTGGCCCCTCCACTGGCTCCTGGCCCTAGCCTTCCTCGGCCCTCCACTGTCCCTACACTGACCACGGCTAACCATCTCTGGCTCCTAACCCACCACGCTCTAACCCTGCTCTCCCCTACACCTCCCTGGCCCACCTCTCTGGCTCCCACTCCCTGCTCCTGGCCCTGACCTCTGAGGCCCCTGCCTCTGCTCTGGCTCCTAACCCTAAACACTAGCCCTAACCTAATACTGCTCCAACCACACTAGCCCTAGCCCCTAAACACTAGCTCCTGGCCCTAACCACTAGCTCCTAACCCCTAAACACTCGCCCTAACCGCCCTAGCCACTACCCTAACCCTCAGCTCCTAACCACTAGCTCTTAAACCTCTACTCCTAACCACTAACTCTTAACCACTAGCTCCTAACCATTGCGCCTAACCCTGGCTTCCTGGCTAACCTAACCACCTGCTACCGCTAACCACTAGCCCTAACCACCAGCTCCTAACCACTAGCTCTTAATCCCTAACCCCTAACCACTGGCTCTTAACCACTAGCTCCTAACCCCTAACCACTAGCTCCTAACCCCTAACCACTAGCTCCTAACCCCTAACCACTAGCTCCTACCCCTAACCACTAGCTCCTAACTCCTAAACACTACCTACTACCATGTAGGTCTGAAATAATGATGAGATATATGACATATGGGGTACAGCAGTCTAAGGTTTGATTTAATATAATAACTTGTGGGACATATGGGGGGTACAGCAGTCTAAGGTCTGATTTAATATAATAACTAGTGGGACATATGGGGTACAGCAGTCTAAGGTCTGATTTAATATAATAACTAGTGGGACATATGGGGTACAGCAGTCTAAGGTTTGATTTAATATAATAACTAGTGGGACATATGGGGTACAGCAGTCTAAGGTCTGATTTAATATAATAACTAGTGGGACATATGGGGTACAGCAGTCTAAGGTCTGATTTAATATAATAACTAGTGGGACATATGGGGTACAGCAGTCTAAGGTCTGATTTAATATAATAACTAGTGGGACATATGGGGTACAGCAGTCTAAGGTCTGATTTAATATAATAACTAGTGGGACATATGGGGTACAGCAGTCTAAGGTCTGATTTAATATAATAACTAGTGGGACATATGGGGTACAGCAGTCTAAGGTCTGATTTAATATAATAACTAGTGGGACATATGGGGTACAGCAGTCTAAGGTCTGATTTAATATAATAACTTGTGGGACATATGGGGTACAGCAGTCTAAGGTCTGATTTAATATAATAACTAGTGGGACATATGGGGTACAGCAGTCTAAGGTCTGATTTAATATAATAACTAGTGGGACATATGGGGTACAGCAGTCTAAGGTCTGATTTAATATAATAACTAGTGGGACATATGGGGTACAGCAGTCTAAGGTCTGATTTAATATAATAACTAGTGGGACATATGGGGTACAGCAGTCTAAGGTCTGATTTAATATAATAACTAGTGGGACATATGGGGTACAGCAGTCTAAGGTCTGATTTAATATAATAACTAGTGGGACATATGGGGTACAGCAGTCTAAGGTTTGATTTAATATAATAACTAGTGGGACATATGGGGTACAGCAGTCTAAGGTCTGATTTAATATAATAACTAGTGGGACATATGGGGTACAGCAGTCTAAGGTCTGATTTAATATAATAACTAGTGGGACATATGGGGTACAGCAGTCTAAGGTCTGATTTAATATAATAACTAGTGGGACATATGGGGTACAGCAGTCTAAGGTCTGATTTAATATAATAACTAGTGGGACATATGGGGTACAGCAGTCTAAGGTCTGATTTAATATAATAACTAGTGGGACATATGGGGTACAGCAGTCTAAGGTCTGATTTAATATTATAACTAGTGGGGCATATGGGGTACAGCAGTCTAAGGTCTGATTTAATATAATAACTAGTGGGACATATGGGGTACAGCAGTCTAAGGTCTGATTTAATATAATAACTAGTGGGACATATGGGGTACAGCAGTCTAAGGTCTGATTTAATATAATAACTAGTGGGACATATGGGGTACAGCAGTCTAAGGTCTGATTTAATATAATAACTAGTGGGACATATGGGGTACAGCAGTCTAAGGTCTGATTTAATATAATAACTAGTGGGACATATGGGGTACAGCAGTCTAAGGTTTGATTTAATATAATAACTAGTGGGACATATGGGTACAGCAGTCTAAGGTCTGATTTAATATAATAACTAGTGGGACATATGGGGTACAGCAGTCTAAGGTCTGATTTAATATAATAACTAGTGGGACATATGGGGTACAGCAGTCTAAGGTCTGATTTAATATAATAACTAGTGGGACATATGGGATACAGCAGTCTAAGGTCTGATTTAATATAATAACTAGTGGGACATATGGGGTACAGCAGTCTAAGGTCTGATTTAATATAATAACTAGTGGGACATATGGGGTACAGCAGTCTAAGGTCTGATTTAATATAATAACTAGTGGGACATATGGGGTACAGCAGTCTAAGGTCTGATTTAATATAATAACTAGTGGGACATATGGGGTACAGCAGTCTAAGGTCTGATTTAATATAATAACTAGTGGGACATATGGGGTACAGCAGTCTAAGGTCTGATTTAATATAATAACTAGTGGGACATATGGGGTACAGCAGTCTAAGGTCTGATTTAATATAATAACTAGTGGGACATATGGGGTACAGCAGTCTAAGGTTTGATTTAATATAATAACTAGTGGGACATATGGGGTACAGCAGTCTAAGGTCTGATTTAATATAATAACTTGTGGGACATATGGGGTACAGCAGTCTAAGGTCTGATTTAATATAATAACTAGTGGGACATATGGGGTACAGCAGTCTAAGGTCTGATTTAATATAATAACTAGTGGGACATATGGGGTACAGCAGTCTAAGGTTTGATTTAATATAATAACTTGTGGGACATATGGGGTACAGCAGTCTAATGATCTATGGAAGTTCTGAACTGTATAAACGTAGAACCTTGTTGACGTGTTCTATTGTTCCGTTGTGTTCTAGAACTCCTTCTCTGGGCTGGTCCATATGGAGGGAGAAGAACAAGGGTCAGAGTTCCAGATCTTTCAAAGGTTCTAGAAAGGGGTTTTTCCCCCTCTCCTATCACTGTTGTGTCATTTACGTCAACGTCCGTGTTTGGTTTCAGTTTATAAACACATTCGCGTGTTTAAGACAAGACTGCTGTTATTGTTTTGATTTAGTTGACCTGGGACTGTCTTAATCAGAGCAAATACAAATATATTTCAATTGGGACAAAGGTTGCAAAATACCAGTAACAGTCCCAGGTCTTCTCCCCCCCCAAAAAAAATGATGTTTGGAGGATTCCCGAATTTGCTCCTTATTTCGTCATGATTCCAGGAATCTTCCAACCCGAGTTTTCTGGATAACATGGGAATTTGGGGAAAGTTACCTGAATTTCTCAACCGTATTTGTCACTGGTGACTTGGCACTGATCAGCAGTGGACAATTTTTCTGTGTTTGATGGTAGCATCACTATATTTCTGTGTTTCCACAGAGACTGTAGCATCACTATATTTCTGTGTTTCCATAGAGACTGTAGCATCACTATATTTCTGTGTTTCCATAGAGACTGTAGCATCACTATATTTCTGTGTTTCCATAGAGACTGTAGCATCACTATGTTTCTGTGTTTCCATAGAGACTGTAGCATCACTATATTTCTGTGTTTCCATAGAGACTGTAGCATCACTATGTTTCTGTGTTTCCATAGAGACTGTAGCATCACTATATTTCTGTGTTTCCATAGAGACTGTAGCATCACTATATTTCTGTGTTTCCATAGAGACTGTAGCATCACTATGTTTCTGTGTTTCCATAGAGACTGTAGCATCACTATGTTTCTGTGTTTCCATAGAGACTGTAGCATCACTATATTTCTGTGTTTCCATAGAGACTGTAGCATCACTATATTTCTGTGTTTCCATAGAGACTGTAGCATCACTATATTTCTGTGTTTCCATAGAGACTGTAGCATCACTATGTTTCTGTGTTTCCATAGAGACTGTAGCATCACTATATTTCTGTGTTTCCATAGAGACTGTAGCATCATTATATTTCTGTGTTTCCATAGAGACTGTAGCATCACTATATTTCTGTGTTTCCATAGAGACTGTAGCATCACTATATTTCTGTGTTTCCACAGAGACTGTAGCATCACTATATTTCTGTGTTTCCATAGAGACTGTAGCATCACTATATTTCTGTGTTTCCATAGAGACTGTAGCATCACTATATTTCTGTGTTTCCATAGAGACTGTAGCATCACTATGTTTCTGTGTTTCAATAGAGACTGTAGCATCACTATATTTCTGTGTTTCCATAGAGACTGTAGCATCACTATATTTCTGTGTTTCCATAGAGACTGTAGCATCACTATATTTCTGTGTTTCCATAGAGACTGTAGCATCACTATGTTTCTGTGTTTCCATAGAGACTG
>NW_025550916.1:127500-132500 GCF_905237065.1 Salmo salar | reverse complement strand
TATATCCACCCATCTCTCTCTATATCCACCCATCTCTCTCTATATCCACCCATCTCTCTCTATATCCACCCATCTCTCTCTATATCCACCCATCTCTCTCTATATCCACCCATCTCTCTCTATATCCACCCATCTCTCTCTATATCCACCCATCTCTCTCTATATCCACCCATCTCTCTCTATATCCACCCATCTCTCTCTATATCCACCCATCTCTCTCTATATCCACCCATCTCTCTCTATATCCACCCATCTCTCTATATCCACCCATCTCTCTCTATATCCACCCATCTCTCTCTATATCCACCCATCTCTCTCTATATCCACCCATCTCTCTCTATATCCACCCATCTCTCTCTATATCCACCCATCTCTCTCTATATCCACCCATCTCTCTATATCCACCCATCTCTCTCTATATCCACCCATCTCTCTCTATATCCACCCATCTCTCTATATCCACCCATCTCTCTCTATATCCACCCATCTCTCTCTATATCCACCCATCTCTCTCTATATCCACCCATCTCTCTCTATATCCACCCATCTCTCTATATCCACCCATCTCTCTCTATATCCACCCATCTCTCTCTATATCCACCCATCTCTCTATATCCACCCATCTCTCTCTATATCCACCCATCTCTCTCTATATCCACCCATCTCTCTCTATATCCACCCATCTCTCTCTATATCCACCCATCTCTCTATATCCACCCATCTCTCTCTATATCCACCCATCTCTCTCATATCCACCCATCTCTCTATATCCACCCATCTCTCTCTATATCCACCCATCTCTCTCTATATCCACCCATCTCTCTCTATATCCACCCATCTCTCTCTATATCCACCCATCTCTCTCTATATCCACCCATCTCTCTATATCCACCCATCTCTCTCTATATCCACCCATCTCTCTCTATATCCACCCATCTCTCTCTATATCCACCCATCTCTCTCTATATCCACCCATCCCTCTCTATATCCACCCATCTCTCTCTATATCCACCCATCTCTCTATATCCACCCATCTCTCTCTATATCCACCCATCTCTCTCTATATCCACCCATCTCTCTCTATATCCACCCATCTCTCTCTATATCCACCCATCTCTCTATATCCACCCATCTCTCTCATATCCACCCATCTCTCTCTATATCCACCCATCTCTCTCTATATCCACCCATCTCTCTCTATATCCACCCATCTCTCTCTATATCCACCCATCTCTCTCTATATCCACCCATCTCTCTCTATATCCACCCATCTCTCTATATCCACCCATCTCTCTCTATATCCACCCATCTCTCTCTATATCCACCCATCTCTCTATATCCACCCATCTCTCTCTATATCCACCCATCTCTCTCTATATCCACCCATCTCTCTCTATATCCACCCATCTCTCTCTATATCCACCCATCTCTCTATATCCACCCATCTCTCTCTATATCCACCCATCTCTCTATATCCACCCATCTCTCTCTATATCCACCCATCTCTCTATATCCACCCATCTCTCTCTATATCCACCCATCTCTCTCTATATCCACCCATCTCTCTCTATATCCACCCATCTCTCTCTATATCCACCCATCTCTCTATATCCACCCATCTCTCTCTATATCCACCCATCTCTCTATATCCACCCATCTCTCTATATCCACCCATCTCTCTATATCCACCCATCTCTCTCTATATCCACCCATCTCTCTCTATATCCACCCATCTCTCTATATCCACCCATCTCTCTCTATATCCACCCATCCCTCTCTATATCCACCCATCTCTCTCTATATCCACCCATCTCTCTCTATATCCACCCATCTCTCTCTATATCCACCCATCTCTCTCTATATCCACCCATCTCTCTCTATATCCACCCATCTCTCTCTATATCCACCCATCTCTCTATATCCACCCATCTCTCTCATATCCACCCATCTCTCTCTATATCCACCCATCTCTCTATATCCACCCATCTCTCTCTATATCCACCCATCTCTCTATATCCACCCATCTCTCTCTATATCCACCCATCTCTCTCTATATCCACCCATCTCTCTATATCCACCCATCTCTCTCTATATCCACCCATCTCTCTCATATCCACCCATCTCTCTCTATATCCACCCATCTCTCTATATCCACCCATCTCTCTCTATATCCACCCATCTCTCTCTATATCCACCCATCCTCTCTATATCCACCCATCTCTCTCTATATCCACCCATCTCTCTCTATATCCACCCATCTCTCTATATCCACCCATCTCTCTCTATATCCACCCATCTCTCTCTATATCCACCCATCTCTCTCTATATCCACCCATCCCTCTCTATATCCACCCATCTCTCTATATCCACCCATCTCTCTCTATATCCACCCATCTCTCTCTATATCCACCCATCTCTCTCTATATCCACCCATCTCTCTCTATATCCACCCATCTCTCTCTATATCCACCCATCTCTCTATATCCACCCATCTCTCTCTATATCCACCCATCTCTCTCTATATCCACCCATCTCTCTATATCCACCCATCTCTCTCTATATCCACCCATCTCTCTCTATATCCACCCATCTCTCTCTATATCCACCCATCTCTCTCTATATCCACCCATCTCTCTCTATATCCACCCATCTCTCTCTATATCCACCCATCTCTCTCTATATCCACCCATCTCTCTCTATATCCACCCATCCTCTCTATATCCACCCATCTCTCTCTATATCCACCCATCTCTCTCTATATCCACCCATCTCTCTCATATCCACCCATCCCTCTCTATATCCACCCATCTCTCTATATCCACCCATCTCTCTCTATATCCACCCATCTCTCTTATATCCACCCATCTCTCTCTATATCCACCCATCTCTCTCTATATCCACCCATCCTCTCTATATCCACCCATCTCTCTCTATATCCACCCATCTCTCTATATCCACCCATCTCTCTCTATATCCACCCATCTCTCTCTATATCCACCCATCTCTCTCTATATCCACCCATCTCTCTCTATATCCACCCATCTCTCTCTATATCCACCCATCTCTCTCTATATCCACCCATCTCTCTCTATATCCACCCATCTCTCTATATCCACCCATCCCTCTCTATATCCACCCATCCTCTCTATATCCACCCATCTCTCTATATCCACCCATCTCTCTCTATATCCACCCATCCCTCTCTATATCCACCCATCTCTCTCATATCCACCCATCTCTCTATATCCACCCATCTCTCTTATATCCACCCATCTCTCTATATCCACCCATCCCTCTCTATATCCACCCATCTCTCTATATCCACCCATCTCTCTATATCCACCCATCTCTCTCTATATCCACCCATCTCTCTATATCCACCCATCTCTCTATATCCACCCATCTCTCTATATCCACCCATCTCTCTATATCCACCCATCTCTCTCTATATCCACCCATCTCTCTCTATATCCACCCATCTCTCTATATCCACCCATCTCTCTCTATATCCACCCATCTCTCTCTATATCCACCCATCTCTCTCATATCCACCCATCTCTCTCTATATCCACCCATCTCTCTCTATATCCACCCATCTCTCTATATCCACCCATCTCTCTCTATATCCACCCATCTCTCTATATCCACCCATCTCTCTATATCCACCCATCTCTCTATATCCACCCATCTCTCTCTATATCCACCCATCTCTCTCTATATCCACCCATCTCTCTATATCCACCCATCTCTCTCTATATCCACCCATCTCTCTCATATCCACCCATCTCTCTATATCCACCCATCCCTCTCTATATCCACCCATCTCTCTCTATATCCACCCATCTCTCTATATCCACCCATCTCTCTCTATATCCACCCATCTCTCTCTATATCCACCCATCTCCTCTCTATATCCACCCATCTCTCTATATCCACCCATCTCTCTCTATATCCACCCATCTCTCTATATCCACCCATCTCTCTCTATATCCACCCATCTCTCTCTATATCCACCCATCCCTCTCTATATCCACCCATCCCTCTCTATATCCACCCATCTCTCTATATCCACCCATCTCTCTCTATATCCACCCATCTCTCTATATCCACCCATCTCTCTCTATATCCACCCATCTCTCTCTATATCCACCCATCCCTCTCTATATCCACCCATCTCTCTCTATATCCACCCATCCCTCTCTATATCCACCCATCTCTCTATATCCACCCATCCCTCTCTATATCCACCCATCCCTCTCTATATCCACCCATCTCTCTATATCCACCCATCCCTCTCTATATCCACCCATCCCTCTCTATATCCACCCATCTCTCTCTATATCCACCCATCTCTCTATATCCACCCATCTCTCTCTATATCCACCCATCTCTCTCTATATCCACCCATCCCTCTCTATATCCACCCATCTCTCTATATCCACCCATCTCTCTATATCCACCCATCCCTCTCTCTATATCCACCCATCTCTCTATATCCACCCATCTCTCTATATCCACCCATCTCTCTATATCCACCCATCTCTCTATATCCACCCATCTCTCTCTATATCCACCCATCTCTCTATATCCACCCATCTCTCTATATCCACCCATCCCTCTCTCTATATCCACCCATCTCTCTATATCCACCCATCTCTCTATATCCACCCATCTCTCTATATCCACCCATCTCTCTCTCCCTTTCCACTCCTCCTCTTTCTGTCTCTCTTTCCATCCCTCCCTCCCTCCCTCCTCCCTCCCTCCTCCCTCCCTCCCTCCCTCCCTCCCTCCCTCCCTCCCTCCCTCCTCCCTCCCTCCCTCTCCTCCCTCCCTCCCTCCCTCCCTCCCTCCCTCCCTCCCTCCCTCCCTCCCTCCCTCCCTCCCTCCCTCCCTCCCTCCCAGCAGTGGGATGGATGTTTCCAGTGGAAACTAGAGAGCGGTGTCAGTCAGATTAGTGTAATGGTTGTTGATGTGTGTTTCTCCTCTGTCTGAGCTAAACC
>NW_025550916.1:102500-120000 GCF_905237065.1 Salmo salar | reverse complement strand
GTCTCTGTCTCTTCTCTCTCTCTCTCTCTGTCTCTCTCTCTCTCTCTCTGTGTCTCTGTGTCTCTGTCTCTTCTCTCTCTCTCTTCTCTCTCTCTCTCTCTCTCTCTGTCTCTGTGTCTCTGTGTCTCTGTGTCTCTGTCTCTTCTCTCTCTCTCTCTTCTCTCTCTCTCTCTCTCCCTCTGTCTCTCTCTCTCTGTCTCTGTCTCTCTCCCCCCAGGGCAGTCAGATCCTCAGTGGTCTGTGTCCTGATGACTACAGGACAGTGTTACCCATGATAGAGAAAGCCATCCTGGCCACGGACCTGGCTGTCTATATGGAGTATGTATACTTTACTATATATCTACTTATATGTTGTCTATATAGAGTATGTATACTTTACTATATATCTACTTATATGTTGACTATATAGAGTATGTATACTTTACTATATGTTGGGCGACAGGTAGCCTAGCGACAGGTAGCCTAGCGACAGGTAGCCTAGCGACAGGTAGCCTAGCGACAGGTAGCCTAGCGACAGGTGACAGGTAGCCTAGCCACAGGTAGCCTAGCCACAGGTAGCCTAGCCACAGGTAGCCTAGCCACAGGTAGCCTAGCGACAGGTAGCCTAGTGGTTAGAGCGTTGGGCCAGTAACCAAAAGGTTGCTGGATCGAATCCCCCCGAGCTGACAAGGTAAAAATATCTGTCGTTCTGCCTCCTGAACAAGGCAGTTAAACCCCACTGTTCCCCCGGTAACACCGTCATTGTAAATAAGAATTTCTTCATAACTGACTTGCCTAGTTAAATAAAGGTATACATATATATATATATATACACACGACCGTGCAAAAGTTTGGGTCACTTAGAAATGTCCTTGTTTTCCATGAAAACATACATGAACTGAGTTGCAAAATGAATAGGAAATATAGACAAGACGTTAACAAGGTTATAAATAATGATTTTTTTAACTGAAATAATAATTGTGTCCTTCAAACTTTGCTTTCTGTCAAAGAATCCTCCATTTGCAGCGATTTACAGCCTTTGCAGACCCTTTGGCATTCTAGTTGTCAATTTGTTGAGGTAATCTAAAGAGATTTCACCCCAATGCTTCCTGAAGCACCTCCCACAAGTTGGATTGGCTTGATGGGCATTTCTTACGTACCATACGGTCAAGCTGCTCCCACAACAGCTCAATAGGGTTGAGATCCGGTGACGGTGCTGGCCACTTCATTATAGACCAGAATACCAGCTGACTGCTTCTTCCCTAAATAGTTCTGGCATAGTTTGGAGCTGTGCTTTGGGTCGTTGTCCTGTTGTAGGAGCAAATTGGCTCCAATTTAAGCGCCGTCCACAGGGTATGGCATGGCGTTGCAAAATGGAGTGATAACCTTCCTTCTTCAAGATCCCTTTCACCCTGTACAAATCTCCCACTTTACCACCACCAAAACACCCCCAGACCATCACATTGCCTCCACCATGCTTCACAGATGGCGTCAAACACTCCTCCAGCATCTTTTCAATTTGTTCTGCGTCTCACGAATGTTCTTCTTTGTGATCCGAACACCTCAAACTTAGATTCGTCTGTCCATAACACTTTTTTTCCCCCAATCTTCCTCTGTCCAGCATCTGTGTTCTTTTGCCCATCTTAATCTTTTATTTTTATTGGCCAGTCTGAGTTATGGCTTTTTCTATTGCAACTCTGCCTAGAAGGTCAGAATCCCGGAGTCGCCTCTTCACTGTTGACATTGAGACTGGTGTTTTGTGGGTAATATTTAATGAAGCTGCCAGTTGAGGACTTGTGAGGCGTCTGTTTTCTCAAACTAGACACTCTAATGTACTTGTCCTCTTGCTCAGTTGTGCACCGGGGCCTCCCACTCCTCTTTCTGTTCTGGTTAGAGCCAGTTTGTGCTGTTCTGTGAAGGGACTAGTACACAGCGTTGTATGATATCTTCAGTTTATTGGTAATTTCTCGCATGGAATAGCCTTCATTTCTCAGAACAAGAATAGACTGACGAGTTTCAGAAGAAAGTTATTTGTTTCTGGCCATTTTGAGCCTGTAATCGAACCCACAAATGCTGCTGCTCCAGATACTCAACTAGTCTAAAGAAGGTCAGTTTTATTGCTTCTTTAATCAGTACAACAGTGTTTCAGCTGTGCTAACATAATTGCAAAAGGGTTTTCTAATGATCAATTAGCCTTTTAAAATGATAAACTTGGATTAGCGAACACAACGTGCCATTGGAACACAGGAGTGATGGTTGCTGATAATGGGCCTCTGTAGATATTCCATTAAAAATCAGCCGTTTCCAGCTACAATAGTCATTTACAACATTAACAATGTCTACACTGTATTTCTGATCAATTTGATGTTATTTTAATAGACAAAATGTTTTGCTTTTCTTAAAAAAAAACACAGACATTTCTAAGTGACCCCCAACTTTTGAACTGTCGCATATATGTAGGGGTACAGGATAGATAATAGACAGTAACAGCAGTATACTGTAGGTAGGGGGTAAAGGATAGATAATAGACAGTAACAGCAGTATACTGTAGGTAGGGGTAAAGGATAGATAATAGACAGTAACAGCAGTATACTGCAGGTAGGGGGATAGATAATAGACAGTAACAGCAGTATACTGTAGGTAGGGGTACAGGATAGATAATAGACAGTAACAGCAGTATACTGTAGGTAGGGGTAAAGGATAGATAATAGACAGTAACAGCAGTATACTGTAGGTAGGGGTAAAGGATAGATAATAGACAGTATACTGTAGGTAGGGGTAAAGGATAGATAATAGACAGTAACAGCAGTATACTGTAGGTAGGGGTAAAGGATAGATAATAGACAGTAACAGCAGTATACTGTAGGTAGGGGTAAAGGATAGATAATAGACAGTAGCAGCAGTATACTGTAGGTAGGGGTAAAGGATAGATAATAGACAGTAACAGCAGTATACTGTAGGTAGGGGTAAAGGATAGATAATAGACAGTAACAGCAGTAGGTAGGGGTACAGGATAGATAATAGACAGTAACAGCAGTATACTGTAGGTAGGGGTAAAGGATAGATAATAGACAGTAACAGCAGTATACTGTAGGTAGGGGTAAAGGATAGATAATAGACAGTAACAGCAGTATACTGTAGGTAGGGGTAAAGGATAGATAATAGACAGTAACAGCAGTATACTGTAGGTAGGGGTAAAGGATAGATAATAGACAGTAGCAGCAGTATACTGTAGGTAGGGGTAAAGGATAGATAATAGACAGTAACAGCAGTATACTGTAGGTAGGGGTAAAGGATAGATAATAGACAGTAACAGCAGTATACTGTAGGTAGGGGTACAGGATAGATAATAGACAGTAACAGCAGTATACTGTAGGTAGGGGTAAAGGATAGATGATAGACAGTAACAGCAGTAGGTAGGGGTAAAGGATAGATAATAGACAGTAACAGCAGTAGGTAGGGGTAAAAAATAGATAATAGACAGTAACAGCAGTATACTGTAGGTAGGGGTAAAGGATAGATAATAGACAGTAACAGCAGTATACTGTAGGTAGGGGTAAAGGATAGATACTAGACAGTAACAGCAGTATACTGTAGGTAGGGGTAAAGGATAGATAATAGACAGTAACAGCAGTATACTGTAGGTAGGGGTAAAGGATAGATAATAGACAGTAACAGCAGTATACTGTAGGTAGGGGTAAAGGATAGATAATAGACAGTAACAGCAGTTTACTGTAGGTAGGGCTAAAGGATAGATAATAGACAGTAACAGCAGTAGGTAGGGGTAAAGGATAGATAATAGACAGTAACAGCAGTATACTGTAGGTAGGGGTAAAGGATAGATAATAGACAGTAACAGCAGTATACTGTAGGTAGGGGTAAAGGATAGATAATAGACAGTAACAGCAGTATACTGTAGGTAGGGGTAAAGGATAGATAATAGACAGTAACAGCAGTATACTGTAGGTAGGGGTAAAGGATAGATAATAGACAGTAACAGCAGTATACTGTAGGTAGGGGGATAGATAATAGACAGTAACAGCAGTATACTGTAGGTAGGGGTAAAGGATAGATAATAGACAGTAACAGCAGTTTACTGTAGGTAGGGGTAAAGGATAGATAATAGACAGTAGCAGCAGTATACTGTAGGTAGGGGTAAAGGATAGATAATAGACAGTAACAGCAGTTTACTGTAGGTAGGGGTAAAGGATAGATAATAGACAGTAACAGCAGTTTACTGTAGGTAGGGGTACAGGATAGATAATAGACAGTAACAGCAGTATACTGTAGGTAGGGGTAAAGGATAGATGATAGACAGTAACAGCAGTAGGTAGGGGTAAAAAATAGATAATAGACAGTAACAGCAGTAGGTAGGGGTAAAGGATAGATAATAGACAGTAACAGCAGTTTACTGTAGGTAGGGGTACAGGATAGATAATAGACAGTAACAGCAGTATACTGTAGGTAGGGGTAAAGGATAGATAATAGACAGTAACAGCAGTATACTGTAGGTAGGGGTAAAGGATAGATAATAGACAGTAACAGCAGTATACTGTAGGTAGGGGTAAAGGATAGATAATAGACAGTAACAGCAGTATACTGTAGGTAGGGGGTAAAGGATAGATAATAGACAGTAACAGCAGTATACTGTAGGTAGGGGGATAGATAATAGACAGTAACAGCAGTATACTGTAGGTAGGGGTAAAGGATAGATAATAGACAGTAACAGCAGTTTACTGTAGGTAGGGGTAAAGGATAGATAATAGACAGTAGCAGCAGTATACTGTAGGTAGGGGTAAAGGATAGATAATAGACAGTAACAGCAGTTTACTGTAGGTAGGGGTAAAGGATAGATAATAGACAGTAACAGCAGTTTACTGTAGGTAGGGGTACAGGATAGATAATAGACAGTAACAGCAGTATACTGTAGGTAGGGGTAAAGGATAGATAATAGACAGTAACAGCAGTATACTGTAGGTAGGGGTACAGGATAGATAATAGACAGTAACAGCAGTATACTGTAGGTAGGGGTAAAGGATAGATAATAGACAGTAACAGCAGTATACTGTAGGTAGGGGTAAAGGATAGATAATAGACAGTAACAGCAGTATACTGTAGGTAGGGGTAAAGGATAGATAATAGACAGTAACAGCAGTATACTGTAGCTGGGGTAAATGATAGATAATAGACAGTAACAGCAGTATACTGTAGGTAGGGGGATAGATAATAGACAGTAACAGCAGTATACTGTAGGTAGGGGTACAGGATAGATAATAGACAGTAACAGCAGTATACTGTAGGTAGGGGTAAAGGATAGATAATAGACAGTAACAGCAGTAGGTAGGGGTAAAGGATAGATGATAGACAGTATCAGCAGTAGGTAGGGGTAAAGGATAGTTAATAGACAGTAACAGCAGTAGGTAGGGGTAAAGGATAGATAATAGACAGTAACAGCAGTAGGTAGGGGTAAAGGATAGATAGTAGACAGTAACAGCAGTATACTGTAGGTAGGGCTAAAGGATAGATAATAGACAGTAACAGCAGTATACTGTAGGTAGGGGTAAAGGATAGATAATAGACAGTAACAGCAGTATGTAGGGGTAAAGGATAGATAATAGACAGTAACAGCAGTATACTGTAGGTAGGGGTAAAGGATAGATAATAGACAGTAACAGCAGTTTACTGTAGGTAGGGGTAAAGGATAGATAATAGCCAGTAACAGCAGTATACTGTAGGTAGGGGTAAAGGATAGATAATAGACAGTAACAGCAGTATACTGTAGGTAGGGGTAAAGGATAGATAATAGACAGTAACAGCAGTATACTGTAGGTAGGGGTAAAGGATAGATAATAGACAGTAACAGCAGTATACTGTAGGTAGGGGGTAAAGGATAGATAATAGACAGTAACAGCAGTATACTGTAGGTAGGGGTAAAGAATAGATAATAGACAGTAACAGCAGTATACTGTAGGTAGGGGTAAAGGATAGATAATAGACAGTAACAGCAGTATACTGTAGGTAGGGGTAAAGGATAGATAATAGACAGTAACAGCAGTATACTGTAGGTAGGGGTAAAGGATAGATAATAGACAGTAACAGCAGTATACTGTAGGTAGGGGTAAAGGATAGATAATAGACAGTAACAGCAGTATACTGTAGGTAGGGGTAAAGGATAGATAATAGCCAGTAACAGCAGTATACTGTTGGTAGGGGTAAAGGATAGATAATAGACAGTAACAGCAGTATACTGTAGGTAGGGGTAAAGGATAGATAATAGATAGTAACAGCAGTATACTGTAGGTAGGGGGTAAAGGATAGATAATAGACAGTAACAGCAGTATACTGTAGGTAGGGGTAAAGAATAGATAATAGACAGTAACAGCAGTATACTGTAGGTAGGGGTAAAGGATAGATAATAGACAGTAACAGCAGTATACTGTAGGTAGGGGTAAAGGATAGATAATAGACAGTAACAGCAGTATACTGTAGGTAGGGGGATAGATAATAGACAGTAACAGCAGTATACTGTAGGTAGGGGTACAGGATAGATAATAGACAGTAACAGCAGTATACTGTAGGTAGGGGTAAAGGATAGATAATAGACAGTAACAGCAGTATACTGTAGGTAGGGGTAAAGGATAGATAATAGACAGTAACAGCAGTAGGTAGGGGTAAAGGATAGATAATAGACAGTAACAGCAGTATACTGTAGGTAGGGGTAAAGGATAGATAATAGACAGTAACAGCAGTAGGTAGGGGTAAAGGATAGATAATAGACAGTAACAGCAGTATACTGTAGGTAGGGCTAAAGGATAGATAATAGCCAGTAACAGCAGTATACTGTAGGTAGGGGTAAAGGATAGATAATAGACAGTAACAGCAGTATACTGTAGGTAGGGGGATAGATAATAGACAGTAACAGCAGTATACTGTAGGTAGGGGTAAAGGATAGATAATAGACAGTAACAGCAGTATACTGTAGGTAGGGGTAAAGGATAGATAATAGACAGTAACAGCAGTAGGTAGGGGTAAAGGATAGATAATAGACAGTAACAGCAGTATACTGTAGGTAGGGGTAAAGGATAGATAATAGACAGTAACAGCAGTATACTGTAGGTAGGGGTAAAGGATAGATAATAGACAGTAGCAGCAGTATACTGTAGGTAGGGGTAAAGGATAGATAATAGCCAGTAACAGCAGTATACTGTTGGTAGGGGTAAAGGATAGATAATAGACAGTAACAGCAGTATACTGTAGGTAGGGGTAAAGGATAGATAATAGATAGTAACAGCAGTATACTGTAGGTAGGGGGTAAAGGATAGATAATAGACAGTAACAGCAGTATACTGTAGGTAGGGGTAAAGAATAGATAATAGACAGTAACAGCAGTATACTGTAGGTAGGGGTAAAGGATAGATAATAGACAGTAACAGCAGTATACTGTAGGTAGGGGTAAAGGATAGATAATAGACAGTAACAGCAGTATACTGTAGGTAGGGGGATAGATAATAGACAGTAACAGCAGTATACTGTAGGTAGGGGTACAGGATAGATAATAGACAGTAACAGCAGTATACTGTAGGTAGGGGTAAAGGATAGATAATAGACAGTAACAGCAGTAGTTAGGGGTAAAGGATAGATGATAGACAGTAACAGCAGTAGGTAGGGGTAAAGGATAGATAATAGACAGTAACAGCAGTATACTGTAGGTAGGGGTAAAGGATAGATAATAGACAGTAACAGCAGTAGGTAGGGGTAAAGGATAGATAATAGACAGTAACAGCAGTATACTGTAGGTAGGGGTAAAGGATAGATAATAGACAGTAACAGCAGTATACTGTAGGTAGGGGTAAAGGATAGATAATAGACAGTAACAGCAGTATACTGTAGGTAGGGCTAAAGGATAGATAATAGCCAGTAACAGCAGTATACTGTAGGTAGGGGTAAAGGATAGATAATAGACAGTAACAGCAGTATACTGTAGGTAGGGGGATAGATAATAGACAGTAACAGCAGTATACTGTAGGTAGGGGTAAAGGATAGATAATAGACAGTAACAGCAGTATACTGTAGGTAGGGGTAAAGGATAGATAATAGACAGTAACAGCAGTAGGTAGGGGTAAAGGATAGATAATAGACAGTAACAGCAGTATACTGTAGGTAGGGGTAAAGGATAGATAATAGACAGTAACAGCAGTATACTGTAGGTAGGGGTAAAGGATAGATAATAGACAGTAACAGCAGTATACTGTAGGTAGGGGTAAAGGATAGATAATAGACAGTAGCAGCAGTATACTGTAGGTAGGGGTGAAGGATAGATAATAGACAGTAACAGCAGTATGTGTGATGAGAGGGGTCAGTGCAGATTGTCTGGGTCGCTGTTTGGTTTACTAACTAACTGTTTAGCAGTTTTATGACCTGGGGGTAGAAGCCTGTCCAGGGTCCTGTTGCCGTGCTGTAGCAGAGAGAACCAGCCATGACTACGGTGGCCGGAGTCTATTTTTAGGGCCTTCCTCTGACACCGCCTGGTATAGAGGTGCTGGAGGGCAGGGAGCTCTGCCCCAGTTTACCATGTGATTAACCATCTCTGACACCACCTGGTATAGAGGTCCTGGAGGGCAGGGAGCTCTGCCCCAGTTTACCATGTGGTCATACATCTCTGACACCGCCTGGTATAGAGGTCCTGGAGGGCAGGGAGCTCTGCCACAGTTTACCATGTGTTTATACATCTCTGACACCGCCTGGTATAGAGGTCCTGGAGGGCAGGGAGCTCTGCTCCAGTTTACCATGTGATTATACATCTCTGACACCGCCTGGTATAGAGGTCCTGGATGGCAGGGAGCTCTGCCCCAGTTTACCATGTGATTATACATCTCTGACACCGCCTGGTATAGAGGTCCTGGAGGGCAGGGAGCTCTGCCCCAGTTTACCATGTGTTTATACATATCTGACACCACCTGGTATAGAGGTCCTGGAGGGCAGGGAGCTCTGGCCCAGTTTACCATGTGATTATACATCTCTGACACCGCCTGGTATAGAGGTCCTGGAGGGCAGGGAGCTCTGCCCCAGTTTACCATGTGATTAACCATCTCTGACACCGCCTGGTATAGAGGTCCTGGAGGGCAGGGAGCTCTGGCCCAGTTTACCATGTGATTATACCTCTCTGACACCGCCTGGTATAGAGGTCCTGGAGGGCAGGGAGCTCTGCCCCAGTTTACCATGTGGTCATACATCTCTGACACCGCCTGGTATAGAGGTCCTGGAGGGCAGGGAGCTCTGCCCCAGTTTACCATGTGGTCATACATCTCTGACACCGCCTGGTATAGAGGTCCTGGAAGGCAGGGAGCTCTGCCCCAGTTTACCATGTGGTCATACATCTCTGACACCGCCTGGTATAGAGGTCCTGGAGGGCAGGGAGCTCTGCCCCAGTTTACCATGTGATTATACATCTCTGACACCGCCTGGTATAGAGGTCCTGGAGGGCAGGGAGCTCTGCCCCAGTTTACCATGTGGTCATACATCTCTGACACCGCCTGGTATAGAGGTCCTGGAGGGCAGGGAGCTCTGCCCCAGTTTACCATGTGGTCATACATCTCTGACACCGCCTGGTATAGAGGTCCTGGAGGGCAGGGAGCTCTGCCCCAGTTTACCATGTGGTCATACATCTCTGACACCGCCTGGTATAGAGGTCCTGGAGGGCAGGGAGCTCTGCCCCAGTTTACCATGTGATTATACATCTCTGACACCGCCTGGTATAGAGGTCCTGGAGGGCAGGGAGCTCTGCCCCAGTTTACCATGTGATTATACATCTCTGACACCGCCTGGTATAGAGGTCCTGGAAGGCAGGGAGCTCTGCCCCAGTTTACCATGTGGTCATACATCTCTGACACCGCCTGGTATAGAGGTCCTGGAGGGCAGGGAGCTCTGCCCCAGTTTACCATGTGGTCATACATCTCTGACACCGCCTGGTATAGAGGTCCTGGAGGGCAGGGAGCTCTGCCCCAGTTTACCATGTGGTCATACATCTCTGACACCGCCTGGTATAGAGGTCCTGGAGGGCAGGGAGCTCTGCCCCAGTTTACCATGTGGTCATACATCTCTGACACCGCCTGGTATAGAGGTCCTGGAGGGCAGGGAGCTCTGCCCCAGTTTACCATGTGGTCATACATCTCTGACACCGCCTGGTATAGAGGTCCTGGAGGGCAGGGAGCTCTGCCCCAGTTTACCATGTGATTATACATCTCTGACACCGCCTGGTATAGAGGTCCTGGAGGGCAGGGAGCTCTGCCCCAGTTTACCATGTGATTATACATCTCTGACACCGCCTGGTATAGAGGTCCTGGAGGGCAGGGAGCTCTGCCCCAGTTTACCATGTGGTCATACATCTCTGACACCGCCTGGTATAGAGGTCCTGGAGGGCAGGGAGCTCTGCCCCAGTTTACCATGTGGTCATACATCTCTGACACCGCCTGGTATAGAGGTCCTGGAGGGCAGGGAGCTCTGCCCCAGTTTACCATGTGATTATACATCTCTGACACCGCCTGGTATAGAGGTCCTGGAGGGCAGGGAGCTCTGCCCCAGTTTACCATGTGGTCATACATCTCTGACACCGCCTGGTATAGAGGTCCTGGAGGGCAGGGAGCTCTGCCCCAGTTTACCATGTGGTCATACATCTCTGACACCGCCTGGTATAGAGGTCCTGGAGGGCAGGGAGCTCTGCCCCAGTTTACCATGTGATTATACATCTCTGACACCGCCTGGTATAGAGGTCCTGGAGGGCAGGGAGCTCTGCCCCAGTTTACCATGTGGTCATACATCTCTGACACCGCCTGGTATAGAGGTCCTGGAGGGCAGGGAGCTCTGCCCCAGTTTACCATGTGGTCATACATCTCTGACACCGCCTGGTATAGAGGTCCTGGAGGGCAGGGAGCTCTGCCCCAGTTTACCATGTGATTATACATCTCTGACACCGCCTGGTATAGAGGTCCTGGAGGGCAGGGAGCTCTGCCCCAGTTTACCATGTGATTATACATCTCTGACACCGCCTGGTATAGAGGTCCTGGAGGGCAGGGAGCTCTGCCCCAGTTTACCATGTGGTCATACATCTCTGACACCGCCTGGTATAGAGGTCCTGGAGGGCAGGGAGCTCTGCCCCAGTTTACCATGTGGTCATACATCTCTGACACCGCCTGGTATAGAGGTCCTGGAGGGCAGGGAGCTCTGCCCCAGTTTACCTTGTGATTATACATCTCTGACACCGCCTGGTATAGAGGTCCTGGAGGGCAGGGAGCTCTGCCCCAGTTTACCATGTGGTCATACATCTCTGACACCGCCTGGTATAGAGGTCCTGGAGGGCAGGGAGCTCTGCCCCAGTTTACCATGTGGTCATACATCTCTGACACCGCCTGGTATAGAGGTCCTGGAGGGCAGGGAGCTCTGCCCCAGTTTACCATGTGGTCATACATCTCTGACACCGCCTGGTATAGAGGTCCTGGAGGGCAGGGAGCTCTGCCCCAGTTTACCATGTGGTCATACATCTCTGACACCGCCTGGTATAGAGGTCCTGGAGGGCAGGGAGCTCTGCCCCAGTTTACCATGTGATTATACATCTCTGACACCGCCTGGTATAGAGGTCCTGGAGGGCAGGGAGCTCTGCCCCAGTTTACCATGTGATTATACATCTCTGACACCGCCTGGTATAGAGGTCCTGGAAGGCAGGGAGCTCTGCCCCAGTTTACCATGTGGTCATACATCTCTGACACCGCCTGGTATAGAGGTCCTGGAGGGCAGGGAGCTCTGCCCCAGTTTACCATGTGGTCATACATCTCTGACACCGCCTGGTATAGAGGTCCTGGAGGGCAGGGAGCTCTGCCCCAGTTTACCATGTGGTCATACATCTCTGACACCGCCTGGTATAGAGGTCCTGGAGGGCAGGGAGCTCTGCCCCAGTTTACCATGTGGTCATACATCTCTGACACCGCCTGGTATAGAGGTCCTGGAGGGCAGGGAGCTCTGCCCCAGTTTACCATGTGGTCATACATCTCTGACACCGCCTGGTATAGAGGTCCTGGAGGGCAGGGAGCTCTGCCCCAGTTTACCATGTGATTATACATCTCTGACACCGCCTGGTATAGAGGTCCTGGAGGGCAGGGAGCTCTGCCCCAGTTTACCATGTGATTATACATCTCTGACACCGCCTGGTATAGAGGTCCTGGAGGGCAGGGAGCTCTGCCCCAGTTTACCATGTGGTCATACATCTCTGACACCGCCTGGTATAGAGGTCCTGGAGGGCAGGGAGCTCTGCCCCAGTTTACCATGTGGTCATACATCTCTGACACCGCCTGGTATAGAGGTCCTGGAGGGCAGGGAGCTCTGCCCCAGTTTACCATGTGATTATACATCTCTGACACCGCCTGGTATAGAGGTCCTGGAGGGCAGGGAGCTCTGCCCCAGTTTACCATGTGGTCATACATCTCTGACACCGCCTGGTATAGAGGTCCTGGAGGGCAGGGAGCTCTGCCCCAGTTTACCATGTGGTCATACATCTCTGACACCGCCTGGTATAGAGGTCCTGGAGGGCAGGGAGCTCTGCCCCAGTTTACCATGTGATTATACATCTCTGACACCGCCTGGTATAGAGGTCCTGGAGGGCAGGGAGCTCTGCCCCAGTTTACCATGTGGTCATACATCTCTGACACCGCCTGGTATAGAGGTCCTGGAGGGCAGGGAGCTCTGCCCCAGTTTACCATGTGGTCATACATCTCTGACACCGCCTGGTATAGAGGTCCTGGAGGGCAGGGAGCTCTGCCCCAGTTTACCATGTGATTATACATCTCTGACACCGCCTGGTATAGAGGTCCTGGAGGGCAGGGAGCTCTGCCCCAGTTTACCATGTGATTATACATCTCTGACACCGCCTGGTATAGAGGTCCTGGAGGGCAGGGAGCTCTGCCCCAGTTTACCATGTGGTCATACATCTCTGACACCGCCTGGTATAGAGGTCCTGGAGGGCAGGGAGCTCTGCCCCAGTTTACCATGTGGTCATACATCTCTGACACCGCCTGGTATAGAGGTCCTGGAGGGCAGGGAGCTCTGCCCCAGTTTACCATGTGACTATACATCTCTGACACCGCCTGGTATAGAGGTCCTGGAGGGCAGGGAGCTCTGCCCCAGTTTACCATGTGGTCATACATCTCTGACACCGCCTGGTATAGAGGTCCTGGAGGGCAGGGAGCTCTGCCCCAGTTTACCATGTGGTCATACATCTCTGACACCGCCTGGTATAGAGGTCCTGGAGGGCAGGGAGCTCTGCCCCAGTTTACCATGTGATTATACATCTCTGACACCGCCTGGTATAGAGGTCCTGGAGGGCAGGGAGCTCTGCCCCAGTTTACCATGTGGTCATACATCTCTGACACCGCCTGGTATAGAGGTCCTGGAGGGCAGGGAGCTCTGCCCCAGTTTACCATGTGGTCATACATCTCTGACACCGCCTGGTATAGAGGTCCTGGAGGGCAGGGAGCTCTGCCCCAGTTTACCATGTGATTATACATCTCTGACACCGCCTGGTATAGAGGTCCTGGATGGCAGGGAGTTCTGCCCCAGTTTACCATGTGATTATACATCTCTGACACCGCCTGGTATAGAGGTCCTGGAGGGCAGGGAGCTCTGCCCCAGTTTACCATGTGGTCATACATCTCTGACACCGCCTGGTATAGAGGTCCTGGAGGGCAGGGAGCTCTGCCCCAGTTTACCATGTGATTATACATCTCTGACACCGCCTGGTATAGAGGTCCTGGAGGGCAGGGAGCTCTGCCCCAGTTTACCATGTGATAATACATCTCTGACACCGCCTGGTATAGAGGTCCTGGAAGGCAGGGAGCTCTGCCCCAGTGTACCATGTGGTCATACATCTCTGACACCGCCTGGTATAGAGGTCCTGGAGGGCAGGGAGCTCTGCCCCAGTGTACCATGTGGTCATACATCTCTGACACCGCCTGGTATAGAGGTCCTGGAGGGCAGGGAGCTCTGCCCCAGTTTACCATGTGATAATACATCTCTGACACCGCCTGGTATAGAGGTCCTGGAAGGCAGGGAGCTCTGCCCCAGTGTACCATGTGGTCATACATCTCTGACACCGCCTGGTATAGAGGTCCTGGAGGGCAGGGAGCTCTGCCCCAGTGTACCATGTGGTCATACATCTCTGACACCGCCTGGTATAGAGGTCCTGGATGGCAGGGGAGACTCTGTGGTAGCCTTACTCTCTCACTCTGTGTGTGTGTGTGTGTGTGTGTGTGTGTGTGTGTGTGTGTGTGTGTGTGTGTGTGTGTGTGTGTGTGTGTGTGTGTGTGTGTGTGTGTGTGTGTGCGCGCGTGTGCGTGTGTTCAGGAGGAGGGCAGAGTTCTTTGAACTGGGTCAGAGAGGAATGAGGTGGGAGGAGGACAGGCACAGAGACTTACTAAGGTGAGCACCCTAAACCCTACGTAGCGCACTACTTTAGACCAGAGCCCTATTCCCTATATAGTGCACTACTTTAGACCAGAGCCCTATTCCCTATATAGTGCACTACTATAGACCAGAGCCCTATTCCCTATATAGTGGTACTACTATAGACCAGAGCCCTATTCCCTATATAGTGGTACTACTATAGACCAGAGCCCTATTCCCTATATAGTGCACTACTTTAGACCAGAGCCCTATTCCCTATATAGTGCACTACTTTAGACCAGAGCCCTATTCCCTATATAGTGGCACTACTTTAGACCAGACCCTATTCCCTATATAGTGCACTACTTTAGACCAGAGCCCTATTCCCTATATAGTGGTACTACTATAGACCAGAGCCCTATTCCCTATATAGTGGCACTACTTTAGACCAGAGCCCTATTCCCTATATAGTGCACTACTTTAGACCAGAGCCCTATTCCCTATATAGTGCACTACTAGTGACCAGAGCCCTATTCCCTATATAGTACACTACTATAGACCAGAGCCCTATTCCCTATATAGTGGTACTACTATAGACCAGAGCCCTATTCCCTATATAGTGCACTACTATAGACCAGAGCCCTATTTCCTATATAGTGCACTACTATAGACCAGAGCCCCATTCCCTATATAGTGCACTACTGTAGACCAGAGCCCTATTCCCTATATAGTGCACTACTATAGACCAGAGCCCTATTCCCTATATAGTGGCACTACTTTAGACCAGAGCCCTATTCCCTATATAGTGGTACTACTATAGACCAGAGCCCTATTCCCTATATAGTGCACTACTATAGACCAGAGCCCTATTCCCTATATAGTGCACTACTATAGACCAGAGCCCTATTCCCTATATAGTGCACTACTATAGACCAGAGCCCTATTCCCTATATAGTGCACTACTTTAGACCAGAGCCCTATTCCCTATATAGTGGTACTACTATAGACCAGAGCCCTATTCCCTATATAGTGCACTACTATAGACCAGAGCCCTATTCCCTATATAGTACACTACTTTAGACCAGAGCCCTATTCCCTATATAGTGCACTAGTTTAGACCATCTGGTCGTGATCGCCTCTGATCCAGTGGCGTGTGTGTGTGTGTGTGTGTGTGTGTGTGTGTGTGTGTGTGTGTGTGTGTGTGTGTGTGTGTGTGTGTGTGTGTGTGTGTGTGTGTGTGTGTGTGTGTGTGTGTGTGTGTGTGTGTGTGTGTGTGTGTGTGTGTCTCCCGCAGGTCAATGCTGATGACAGCCAGCGATATTGCTGCCATTACAAAGCCTTGGCATATTCAGAAGAGGGTAACACACACACACACACACCACACACACACACACACACACACACACACACTTTATCCCTCATTCTATCCCTCCTCAGACAGCTAAGCTGGTGACATCTGAGTTTTTTGCCCAAGGAGACCGAGAGAAGGAAGAGTTCAACATCAAACCTGCTGTAAGTAGCTATCGCTGCCTGGAACTTAGTTCAACATCAAACCTGTTGTAAGTAGCTATCGCTGCCTGGAACTTAGTTCAACATCAAACCTGCTGTCAGTAGCTATCGCTGCCTGGAACTTAGTTCAACATCAAACCTGTTGTAAGTAGCTATCGCTGCCTGGAACTTAGTTCAACATTAAACCTGCTGTAAGTAGCTATCGCTGCCTGGAACTTAGTTCAACATCAAACCTGTTGTAAGTAGCTATCGCTGCCTGGAACTTAGTTCAACATCAAACCTGCTGTAAGTAGCTATCGCTGCCTGGAACTTAGTTCAACATTAAACCTGTTGTAAGTAGCTATCGCTGCCTGGAACTTAGTTCAACATCAAACCTGTTGTAAGTAGCTATCGCTGCATGGAACTTAGTTCAACATCAAACCTGTTGTCAGTAGCTATCGCTGCCTGGAACTTAGTTCAACATCAAACCTGTTGTAAGTAGCTATCGCTGCCTGGAACTTAGTTCAACATCAAACCTGCTGTAAGTAGCTATCGCTGCCTGGAACTTAGTTCAACATCAAACCTGTTGTCAGTAGCTATCGCTGCCTGGAACTTAGTTCAACATCAAACCTGCTGTAAGTAGCTATCGCTGCCTGGAACTTAGTTCAACATCAAACCTGTTGTCAGTAGCTATCGCTGCCTGGAACTTAGTTCAACATCAAACCTGCTGTAAGTAGCTATCGCTGCCTGGAACTTAGTTCAACATTAAACCTGTTGTAAGTAGCTATCGCTGCCTGGAACTTAGTTCAACATCAAACCTGTTGTAAGTAGCTATCGCTGCCTGGAACTTAGTTCAACATCAAACCTGCTGTAAGTAGCTATCGCTGCCTGGAACTTAGTTCAACATCAAACCTGTTGTCAGTAGCTATCGCTGCCTGGAACTTAGTTCAACATCAAACCTGCTGTAAGTAGCTATCGCTGCCTGGAACTTAGTTCAACATCAAACCTGTTGTCAGTAGCTATCGCTGCCTGGAACTTAGTTCAACATCAAACCTGCTGTAAGTAGCTATCGCTGCCTGGAACTTAGTTCAACATTAAACCTGTTGTAAGTAGCTATCGCTGCCTGGAACTTAGTTCAACATCAAACCTGTTGTAAGTAGCTATCGCTGCCTGGAACTTAGTTCAACATAAAACCTGTTGTAAGTAGCTATCGCTGCCTGGAACTTAGTTCAACATCAAACCTGTTGTAAGTAGCTATCGCTGCCTGGAACTTAGTTCAACATCAAACCTGCTGTAAGTAGCTATCGCTGCCTGGAACTTAGTTCAACATCAAACCTGTTTAACTCAGTTGACCTTTGACCTGCAGGACAACATGTTTAACTCAGTTGACCTTTGACCTGCAGGACAACATTTTTAACTCAGTTGACCCTTTGACCTGCAGGACAACATGTTTAACTCAGTTGACCTTTGACCTGCAGGACAACATGTTTCAACTCACTTGACCTTTGACCTGCAGGACAACATGTTTAAACTCATATTAATGTTTCAACTCAGTGTCAAACCTTTAATCTGACTCCTGCTGAACTTTGTTTGAGTAAGTAGCCCA
>NW_025550916.1:0-95000 GCF_905237065.1 Salmo salar | reverse complement strand
AACTCTGTCACTCTCCACTATACCTGGTTTTAACCTGGAACTCTGTCACTCTCCACTATACCTGGTTTAACCTGGAACTCTGTCACTCTCCACTATACCTGGTTTAACCTGGAACTCTGTCACTCTCCACTCTACCTGGTTTTAACCTGGAACTCTGTCACTCTCCACTATACCTGGTTTAACCTGGAACTCTGTCACTCTCCACTATACCTGGTTTAACCTGGAACTCTGTCACTCTCCACTATACCTGGTTTTAACCTGGAACTCTGTCACTCTCCACTCTACCTGGTTTTAACCTGGAACTCTGTCACTCTCCACTATACCTGGTTTAACCTGGAACTCTGTCACTCTCCACTATACCTGGTTTAACCTGGAACTCTGTCACTCTCCACTATACCTGGTTTAACCTGGAACTCTGTCACTCTCCACTATACCTGGTTTTAACCTGGAACTCTGTCACTCTCCACTATACCTGGTTTTAACCTGGAACTCTGTCACTCTCCACTATACCTGGTTTAACCTGGAACTCTGTCACTCTCCACTCTACCTGGTTTAACCTGGAACTCTGTCACTCTCCACTATACCTGGTTTAACCTGGAACTCTGTCACTCTCCACTATACCTGGTTTAACCTGGAACTCTGTCACTCTCCACTCTACCTGGTTTAACCTGGAACTCTGTCACTCTCCACTATACCTGGTTTAACCTGGAACTCTGTCACTCTCCACTATACCTGGTTTTAACCTGGAACTCTGTCACTCTCCACTATACCTGGTTTAACCTGGAACTCTGTCACTCTCCACTATACCTGGTTTAACCTGGAACTCTGTCACTCTCCACTATACCTGGTTTAACCTGGAACTCTGTCACTCTCCACTATACCTGGTTTAACCTGGAACTCTGTCACTCTCCACTATACCTGTTTTAACCTGGAACTCTGTCACTCTCCACTATACCTGGTTTTAACCTGGAACTCTGTCACTCTCCACTCTACCTGGTTTTAACCTGGAACTCTGTCACTCTCCACTATACCTGGTTTAACCTGGAACTCTGTCACTCTCCACTATACCTGGTTTAACCTGGAACTCTGTCACTCTCCACTATACCTGGTTTAACCTGGAACTCTGTCACTCTCCACTATACCTGTTTTAACCTGGAACTCTGTCACTCTCCACTATACCTGGTTTAACCTGGAACTCTGTCACTCTCCACTCTACCTGGTTTAACCTGGAACTCTGTCACTCTCCACTCTACCTGGTTTTAACCTGGAACTCTGTCACTCTCCACTATACCTGGTTTTAACCTGGAACTCTGTCACTCTCCACTATACCTGGTTTAACCTGGTCAAAGCAAGAAGACGAATGTAGGAAGAGAGACAACAGAGGATAAAGTCATTCTAAGACTTTATTGGACAATATGGACTGTAATGTAATATAATACAGATTGGACAATATGGACTGTAATGTAATATAATACAGATTGGAAAATACGGACTGTAATGTAATATAATACAGATTGGACAATATGGACTGTAATGTAATATAATACAGATTGGACAATATGGACTGTAATGTAATATAATACAGATTGGACAATATGGACTGTAATGTAATATAATACAGATTAGACAATAGAGTATAATGTAATATAATACAGATTAGACAATACAGTGTAATGTAATATAATACAGATTAGACAATAGAGTGTAATGTAATATAATACAGATTAGACAATACAGTGTAATGTAATATAATACAGATTAGACAATAGAGAGTAATGTAATATAATACAGATTGGACAATATGGACTGTAATGTAATATAATACAGATTAGACAATAGAGTATAATGTAATATAATACAGATTAGACAATACAGTGTAATGTAATATAATACAGATTAGACAATAGAGTGTAATGTAATATAATACAGATTAGACAATAGAGTATAATGTAATATAATACAGATTAGACAATACAGTGTAATGTAATATAATACAGATTGGACAATATGGACTGTAATGTAATATAATACAGATTGGACAATATGGACTGTAATGTAATATAATACAGATTAGACAATAGAGTATAATGTAATATAATACAGATTAGACAATACAGTGTAATGTAATATAATACAGATTAGACAATAGAGTGTAATGTAATATAATACAGATTGGACAATAGAGTGTAATGTAATATAATACAGATTTGACAATACAGTATAATGTAATATAATACAGATTAGACAATACAGTGTAATGTAATATAATACAGATTGGACAATAGAGTGTAATGTAATATAATACAGATTGAACAATACAGTGTAATGTAATATAATACAGATTGGACAATAGAGTGTAATGTAATATAATACAGATCGGACAATAGAGTGTAATGTAATTTAATACAGATTAGTAATAATACAGTGTAATGTAATATAATACAGATTAGACAATAGAGTATAATGTAATATAATACAGATTAGTAATAATACAGTGTAATGTAATATAATACAGATTAGACAATAGAGTATAATGTAATATAATACAGATATAATACCAGAGATACACTACACCAGAGATACACTACACCAGAGATACACTACACCAGAGATACACCACACCAGAGATACACCACACCAGAGATACACCACACCAGAGATACACCACACCAGAGATACACCACACAAGAGATACACTACACCAGAGATACACTACACCAGAGATACACCACACCAGAGATACACTACACCAGAGATACACTACACCAGAGATACACTACACCAGAGATACACCACACCAGAGATACACCACACCAGAGATACACCAGAGATACACTACACCAGAGATACACTACACCAGAGATACACTACACCAGAGATACACTACACCAGATATACACCACACCAGAGATACACCACAGCTACACTACACCAGAGATACACTACACCAGAGATACACTACACCAGAGATACACTACACCAGAGATACACCAGAGATGTAGAACAGAGAGACCAGTCCTGCTCCTAGAGAGATGTAGAGAGACCAGTCCTGCTCCTAGAGAGATGCAGAGAGACCAGTCCTGCTCCTAGAGAGATGCAGAGAGACCAGTCCTGCTCCTAGAGAGATGCAGAGAGACCAGTCCTGCTCCTAGAGAGATGCAGAGAGACCAGTCCTGCTCCTAGAGAGATGCAGAGAGACCAGTCCTGCTCCTAGAGAGATGCAGAGAGACCAGTCCTGCTCCTAGAGAGATGCAGAGAGACCAGTCCTGCTCCTAGAGAGATGCAAAGCAGAGAGACCAGTCCTGCTCCTAGAGAGATGTAGAGAGACCAGTCCTGCTCCTAGAGAGATGCAGAGAGACCAGTCCTGCTCCTAGAGAGATGCAGAGAGACGAGTCCTGCTCCTAGAGAGATGTAGAGAGACCAGTCCTGGTCCTAGAGAGATGCAGAGAGACCAGTCCTGCTCCTAGAGAGATGCAGAGAGACCAGTCCTGCTCCTAGAGAGATGCAGAGAGACCAGTCCTGCTCCTAGAGAGATGTAGAGAGACCAGTCCTGCTCCTAGAGAGATGTAGAGCAGAGAGACCAGTCCTGCTCCTAGAGAGATGTAGAGAGACCAGTCCTGCTCCTAGAGAGATGCAGAGAGACCAGTCCTGCTCCTAGAGAGATGCAGAGAGACCAGTCCTGCTCCTAGAGAGATGCAGAGAGACCAGTCCTGCTCCTAGAGAGATGTAGAGAGACCAGTCCTGCTCCTAGAGAGATGTAGAGCAGAGAGACCAGTCCTGCTCCTAGAGAGATGTAGAGAGACCAGTCCTGCTCATAGAGAGATGTAGAGAGACCAGTCCTGCTCCTAGAGAGATGCAGAGAGACCAGTCCTGCTCCTAGAGAGATGCAGAGAGACCAGTCCTGCTCCTAGAGAGATGCAGAGAGACCAGTCCTGCTCCTAGAGAGATGTAGAGAGACCAGTCCTGCTCCTAGAGAGATGTAGAGAGACCAGTCCTGCTCCTAGAGAGATGTAGAGAGACCAGTCCTGCTCCTAGAGAGATGTAGAGAGACCAGTCCTGCTCCTAGAGAGATGTAGAGAGACCAGTCCTGCTCCTAGAGAGATGTAGAGAGACCAGTCCTGCTCCTAGAGAGATGCAGAGAGACCAGTCCTAATCCCAGAGAGATGTAGAGAGACCAGTCCTGTCCTAGAGAGATGTAGAGAGACCAGTCCTGCTCCTAGAGAGATCTAGAGAGACCAGTCCTGCTCCTAGAGAGATGCAGAGAGACCAGTCCTGCTCCTAGAGAGATGTAGAGAGACCAGTCCTGGTCCTAGAGAGATGCAGAGAGACCAGTCCTGCTCCTAGAGAGTTGCAGAGAGACCAGTCCTGCTCCTAGAGAGTTGCAGAGAGACCAGTCCTGCTCCTAGAGAGATGCAGAGAGACCAGTCCTGCTCCTAGAGAGATGTAGAGCAGAGAGACCAGTCCTGCTCCTAGAGAGATGTAGAGAGACCAGTCCTGCTCCTAGAGAGATGTAGCGCAGAGAGACCAGTCCTGCTCCTAGAGAGATGTAGAGAGACCAGTCCTGCTCCTAGAGAGATGTAGAGCAGAGAGACCAGTCCTGCTCCTAGAGAGATGTAGTGTAGAGAGACCAGTCCTGCTCCTAGAGAGATGTAGAGCAGAGAGACCAGTCCTGCTCCTAGAGAGATGTAGAGACCAGTCCTGCTCCTAGAGAGATGTAGAGAGACCAGTCCTGCTCCTAGAGAGATGCAGAGAGACCAGTCCTGCTCCTAGAGAGATGTAGAGAGACCAGTCCTGGTCCTAGAGAGATGCAGAGAGACCAGTCCTGCTCCTAGAGAGATGCAGAGAGACCAGTCCTGCTCCTAGAGAGATGTAGAGAGACCAGTCCTGCTCCTAGAGAGATGTAGAGCAGAGAGACCAGTCCTGCTCCTAGAGAGATGCAGAGAGACCAGTCCTGCTCCTAGAGAGATGCAGAGAGACCAGTCCTGCTCCTAGAGAGATGCAGAGAGACCAGTCCTGCTCCTAGAGAGATGCAGAGAGACCAGTCCTGCTCCTAGAGAGATGTAGAGAGACCAGTCCTGCTCCTAGAGAGATGTAGAGAGACCAGTCCTGCTCCTAGAGAGATGCAGAGAGACCAGTCCTGCTCCTAGAGAGATGTAGAGAGACCAGTCCTGCTCCTAGAGAGATGTAGAGAGACCAGTCCTGCTCCTAGAGAGATGCAGAGAGACCAGTCCTGCTCCTAGAGAGATGTAGAGAGACCAGTCCTGTCCTAGAGAGATGTAGAGAGACCAGTCCTGCTCCTAGAGAGATGTAGAGAGACCAGTCCTGCTCCTAGAGAGATGCAGAGAGACCAGTCCTGCTCCTAGAGAGATGCAGAGAGACCAGTCCTGCTCCTAGAGAGATGCAGAGAGACCAGTCCTGCTCCTAGAGAGATGTAGAGCAGAGAGACCAGTCCTGCTCCTAGAGAGATGTAGAGAGACCAGTCCTGCTCCTAGAGAGATGTAGAGAGACCAGTCCTGCTCCTAGAGAGATGTAGCGCAGCGAGACCAGTCCTGCTCCTAGAGAGATGTAGAGAGACCAGTCCTGCTCCTAGAGAGATGTAGAGAGACCAGTCCTGCTCCTAGAGAGATGTAGAGCAGAGAGACCAGTCCTGCTCCTAGAGAGATGTAGTGTAGAGAGACCAGTCCTGCTCCTAGAGAGATGTAGAGCAGAGAGACCAGTCCTGCTCCTAGAGAGATGTAGAGACCAGTCCTGCTCCTAGAGAGATGTAGCGCAGAGAGACCAGTCCTGCTCCTAGAGAGATGTAGAGAGACCAGTCCTACCCCTATTGAGATGTAGAGAGACCAGTCCTGCTCCTAGAGAGATGTAGAGCAGAGAGACCAGTCCTGCTCCTAGAGAGATGTAGAGAGACCAGTCCTGCTCCTAGAGAGATGTAGAGCAGAGAGACCAGTCCTGCTCCTAGAGAGATGTAGAGAGACCAGTCCTGCTCCTAGAGAGATGTAGAGAGACCAATCCTGCTCCTAGAGAGATGTAGAGAGACCAGTCCTGCTCCTAGAGAGATGTAGAGAGACCAGTCCTGCTCCTAGAGAGATGTAGAGAGACCAGTCCTAGAGAGATGCAGAGAGACCAGTCCTGCTCCTAGAGAGATGTAGAGAGACCAGTCCTAGAGAGATGCAGAGAGACCAGTCCTGCTCCTAGAGAGATGCAGAGAGACCAGTCCTGCTACTAGAGAGATGCAGAGGGACCAGTCCTGCTCCTAGAGAGATGCAGAGGGACCAGTCCTGCTCCTAGAGAGATGCAGAGAGACCAGTCCTGCTCCTAGAGAGATGTAGAGAGACCAGTCCTGCTCCTAGAGAGATGCAGAGAGACCAGTCCTGCTCCTAGAGAGATGCAGAGAGACCAGTCCTGCTACTAGAGAGATGCAGAGGGACCAGTCCTGCTCCTAGAGAGATGCAGAGAGACCAGTCCTGCTCCTAGAGAGATGCAGAGAGACCAGTCCTGCTACTAGAGAGATGCAGAGGGACCAGTCCTGCTCCTAGAGAGATGCAGAGGGACCATGGCCAGATTACTGACCGAGAACTCAGGGCACATGCCTAGGGGCCCCCGACCTTCAGGGGCCCCCCCATTGATGTTGTTATAAAGTTTGACTCACTACGATACCATTAGAACATGGTATAAGCAAAATGTTTAGAATTGCAAAGAAATCATCTTTAAAACAGCAAAAAATGTCTCTCTCCGTTGCGATGCATGGGGGTTCTAAAATGTTGTTTCCCAGGGCCTCAGATGAGGATCGCCCAGTCCTGCTAGCAGGTGAAATAGATGGAGTGTTGTGTCCTGCTCTGTGTGTTGTATTTCTACCTGCTCTGTGTGTTGTATTTCTACCTGCTCTGTGTGTTGTATTTCTACCTGCTCCGATAACTGTCTGGGGACCTCTCACGGACTCACGAGGACCAGGACTGGTTTCCCTGAGGCCTTAAAAAACAAATATGTGCACTCGTTCTGAGATAGAAACCGCTGCTTGAATGAAAAGAATAAGACTCTACACTGCTTGAATGAACAGAATAAGACTCTACACTGCTTGAATGAACAGAATAAGACTCTACACTGCTTGAATGAACAGAATAAGACTCTACACTGCTTGAATCAATAGAATACACTGCTTGAATGAAAATAATAAGACTCTACACTGCTTGAATGAACAGAATAAGACTCTACACTGCTTGAATGAACAGAATAAGACTCTACACTGCTTGAATGAACAGAATAAGACTCTACACTGCTTGAATCAATAGAATACACTGCTTGAATGAAAAGAATAAGACTATACACTGCTTCAATCAATACTGTGTGTGTGGCATATTACTGTAATAAAAATTTCGTTATATTGCTGTGGTTCTAGTGTTTGTATCAGTGTGTTCATGGAGTTCATACATTAACTTTACATTTCAACCCAGCTTACAACAAGGTGAGATTGTAGCTACTTGCCAACTTTGCAGTATTTTGATATTTAAGTGTTATTTCTTACCTAGAAAATTTAGTTAGCAGGATGCTTCTGGATGTCTTAGCGGATGTTCCTACCCTTGAACCTGCAGACCAGCCACGGAGGCACGTCGCTCGCCGTGGAAATCGAAAGCAACAGCCTTTGGGAATAAAGGGCTTCCGTGGCGACGGGAAGCCCAGATTGGCAATAAGGGACTCCTTGGCGATGGGAAGCCCGGATCGGCAATAAGGGACTCCTTGGCGATGGGAAGCCCGGATCGGGTATACAGACTTCAAACAGCTTCGTCGCCCTCTGCTACCCCGGGGATGGAGTACAGGATATTCCTAGGTAGCTCCCCACCGGTCTCCATCAGAGATCGATGCTGCTGTGTTCCATGTGGGATTTAATGAGATTAGGAATGGTAGCTAGGATCGACTGAAACAGGACGACATTAGGAATGGCAGCTAGGTTCGACTGAAACAGGACGACATTAGGAATGGCAGCTCGGATCGACTGAAACAGGACGACATTAGGAATGGCAGCCCTGGATCGACTGAAACAGGACGACATTAGGAATGGCAGCTAGGATCGACTGAAACAGGACGACATTAGGAATGGTAGCTAGGATCGACTGAAACAGGACGACATTAGGAATGGCAGCTAGGATCGACTGAAACAGGACGACATTAGGAATGGTAGCCCTGGATCGACTGAAACAGGACGACATTAGGAATTGTAGCTCGGATCGACTGAAACAGGACGACATTAGGAATGGTAGCTAGGATCGACTGAAACAGGACGACATTAGGAATGGTAGCTAGGATCGACTGAAACAGGACGACATTAGGAATGGTAGCCCTGGATCGACTGAAACAGGACGACATTAGGAATGGTAGCTAGGATCGACTGAAACAGGACGACATTAGGAATGGTAGCTAGGATCGACTGAAACAGGACGACATTAGGAATGGCAGCTAGGATCGACTGAAACAGGACGACATTAGGAATGGTAGCCCTGGATCGACTGAAACAGGACGACATTAGGAATGGCAGCCCTGGATCGACTGAAACAGGACGACATTAGGAATGGCAGCTAGGATCGACTGAAACAGGACGACATTAGGAATGGCAGCTAGGATCGACTGAAACAGGACGACATTAGGAATGGCAGCTAGGATCGACTGAAACAGGACAACATTAGGAATGGTAGCTCGGATCGACTGAAACAGGACGACATTAGGAATGGCAGCTAGGATCGACTGAAACAGGACGACATTAGGAATGGTAGCCCTGGATCGACTGAAACAGGACGACATTAGGAATTGTAGCTAGGATCGACTGAAACAGGACGACATTAGGAATGGTATCCCTAGGATCGACAGAAACAGGACGACATTAGGAATGGCAGCCCTTCATCGACTGAAACAGGACGACATTAGGAATGGTAGCCCTGGATCGACTGAAACAGGACGACATTAGGAATGGCAGCCCTGGATCGACTGAAACAGGACGACATTAGGAATGGCAGCTAGGATCGACTGAAACAGGACGACATTAGGAATGGTAGCTAGGATCGACTGAAACAGGACGACATTAGGAATGGTAGCCCTGGATCTACTGAAACAGGACGACATTAGTGGCAGCTCGGATCGACTGAAACAGGACGACATTAGGAATGGTAGCTAGGATCGACTGAAACAGGACGACATTAGGAATGGTAGCTCAGGATCGACTGAAACAGGACGACATTAGGAATGGTAGCCCTGGATCGACTGAAACAGGACGACATTAGGAATGGTAGCCCTGGATCGACTGAAACAGGACGACATTAGGAATTGTAGCTAGGATCGACTGAAACAGGACGACATTAGGAATGGTATCTAGGATCGACTGAAACAGGACGACATTAGGAATGGCAGCTAGGATCGACTGAAACAGGACGACATTAGGAATGGCAGCCCTGGATCGACTGAAACAGGACGACATTAGGAATGGCAGCTCGGATCGACTGAAACAGGACAACATTAGGAATGGTAGCTAGGATCGACTGAAACAGGACGACATTAGGAATGGCAGCCCCGGATCGACTGAAACAGGACGACATTAGGAATGGCAGCTAGGATCGACTGAAACAGGACGACATTAGGAATGGTAGCCCTAGGATCGACTGAAACAGGACGACATTAGGAATGGCAGCTCGGATCGACTGAAACAGGACGACATTAGGAATGGTAGATAGGATCGACTGAAACAGGACGACATTAGGAATGGTAGCTCGGATCGACTGAAACAGGACGACATTAGGAATGGTAGCTAGGATCGACTGAAACAGGACGACATTAGGAATGGTAGCTAGGATCGACTGAAACAGGACGACATTAGGAATGGCAGCCCTGGATCGACTGAAACAGGACGACATTAGGAATGGTAGCTCGGATCGACTGAAACAGGACGACATTAGGAATGGTAGCTAGGATCGACTGAAACAGGACGACATTAGGAATGGTAGCCTAGGATCGACTGAAACAGGACGACATTAGGAATTGTAGCCCTGGGATCGACTGAAACAGGACGACATTAGGAATGGTAGCCTAGGATCGACTGAAACAGGACGACATTAGGAATGGCAGCTCGGATCGACTGAAACAGGACGACATTAGGAATGGTAGCTAGGATCGACTGAAACAGGACGACATTAGGAATGGTAGCCCTGGATCGACTGAAACAGGACGACATTAGGAATTGTAGCTAGGATCGACTGAAACAGGACGACATTAGGAATGGTAGCTAGGATCGACTGAAACAGGACGACATTAGGAATGGTAGATAGGATCGACTGAAACAGGACGACATTAGGAATGGTAGCTAGGATCGACTGAAACAGGACGACATTAGGAATGGAAGCTCAGATCGACTGAAACAGGACGACATTAGGAATGGTAGCTCGGATCGACTGAAACAGGACGACATTAGGAATGGTAGCCCTGGATCGACTGAAACAGGACGACATTAGGAATGGTAGCTAGGATCGACTGAAACAGGACGACATTAGGAATGGTAGCCCTGGATCGACTGAAACAAGACGACATTAGGAATGGTAGCTAGGATCGACTGAAACAAGACGACATTAGGAATGGTAGCTCGGATCGACTGAAACAGGACGACATTAGGAATGGTAGCCCTGGATCGACTGAAACAGGACGACATTAGGAATGGCAGCTCGGATCGACTGAAACAGGACGACATTAGGAATGGTAGCTCGGATCGACTGAAACAGGACGACATTAGGAATGGCAGCCCGGATCGACTGAAACAGGACGACATTAGGAATGGTAGCTAGGATCGACTGAAACAGGACGACATTAGGAATGGTAGCCCAGGATAGACTGAAACAGGACGACATTAGGAATGGCAGCTAGGATCGACTGAAACAGGACGACATTAGGAATGGTAGCTGGGATCGACTGAAACAGGACGACATTAGGAATGGCAGCCCTTCATCGACTGAAACAGGACGACATTAGGAATGGTAGCCCTGGATCGACTGAAACAGGACGACATTAGGAATTGTAGCTCGGATCGACTGAAACAGGACGACATTAGGAATGGTAGATAGGATCGACTGAAACAGGACGACATTAGGAATGGTAGCTCGGATCGACTGAAACAGGACGACATTAGGAATGGCAGCCCTGGATCGACTGAAACAGGACGACATTAGGAATGGTAGCTCGGATCGACTGAAACAGGACGACATTAGGAATGGTAGCTAGGATCGACTGAAACAGGACGACATTAGGAATGGCAGCTAGGATCGACTGAAACAGGACGACATTAGGAATGGAGCCCTGGATCGACTGAAACAGGACGACATTAGGAATGGTAGCCCTGGATCGACTGAAACAGGACGACATTAGGAATGGTAGCTAGGATCGACTGAAACAGGACGACATTAGGAATGGCAGCTAGGATCGACTGAAACAGGACGACATTAGGAATGGCAGCTAGGATCGACTGAAACAGGACAACATTAGGAATGGCATCTCGGATCGACTGAAACAGGACGACATTAGGAATGGTAGCTAGGATCGACTGAAACGGGGCGACATTAGGAATGGTAGCCCTGGATCGACTGAAACAGGACGACATTAGGAAATGTAGCTAGGATCGACTGAAACGGGCGACATTAGGAATGGTATCTAGGATCGACAGAAACAGGACGACATTAGGAATGGCAGCCCTTCATCGACTGAAACAGGACGACATTGGAATGGTAGCCCTGGATCGACTGAAACAGGACGACATTAGGAATGGCAGCCCTGGATCGACTGAAACAGGACGACATTAGGAATGGCAGCTAGGATCGACTGAAACAGGACGACATTAGGAATGGTAGCTAGGATCGACTGAAACAGGACGACATTAGGAATGTTAGCCCTGGATCTACTGAAACAGGACGACATTAGGAATGGCAGCTCGGATCGACTGAAACAGGACGACATTAGGAATGGTAGCTAGGATCGACTGAAACAGGACGACATTAGGAATGGTAGCCCAGGATAGACTGAAACAGGACGACATTAGGAATGGTAGCTAGGATCGACTGAAACGGGGCGACATTAGGAATGGTAGCCCTGGATCGACTGAAACAGGACGACATTAGGAAATGTAGCTAGGATCGACTGAAACGGGCGACATTAGGAATGGTATCTAGGATCGACAGAAACAGGACGACATTAGGAATGGCAGCCCTGGATCGACTGAAACAGGACGACATTAGGAATGGCAGCCCTGGATCGACTGAAACAGGACGACATTAGGAATGGCAGCTAGGATCGACTGAAACAGGACGACATTAGGAATGGTAGCTAGGATCGACTGAAACAGGACGACATTAGGAATGTTAGCCCTGGATCTACTGAAACAGGACGACATTAGGAATGGCAGCTCGGATCGACTGAAACAGGACGACATTAGGAATGGTAGCTAGGATCGACTGAAACAGGACGACATTAGGAATGGTAGCCCAGGATAGACTGAAACAGGACGACATTAGGAATGGCAGCTAGGATCGACTGAAACAGGACGACATTAGGAATGGTAGATAGGATCGACTGAAACAGGATGACATTAGGAATGGCAGCCCTTCATCGACTGAAACAGGACGACATTAGGAATGGTAGCCCTGGATCGACTGAAACAGGACGACATTAGGAATGGCAGCCCTGGATCGACTGAAACAGGACGACATTAGGAATGGCAGCCCTGGATCGACTGAAACAGGACGACATTAGGAATGGCAGCTAGGATCGACTGAAACAGGACGACATTAGGAATGGCAGCCCTGGATCGACTGGAAACACGACGACATTAGGAATGGCAGCTGGGATCGACTGAAACAGGACGACATTAGGAATGGTAGCTAGGATCGACTGAAACAGGATGACATTAGGAATGGCAGCCCTGGATCGACTGAAACAGGACGACATTAGGAATGGCAGCCCTGGATCGACTGAAACAGGACGACATTAGGAATGGCAGCTAGGATCGACTGAAACAGGACGACATTAGGAATGGCAGCCCTGGATCGACTGAAAGAGGACGACATTAGGAATGGCAGCTCGGATCGACTGAAACAGGACGACATTAGGAATGGTAGATAGGATCGACTGAAACAGGACGACATTAGGAATGGTAGCTCGGATCGACTGAAACAGGACGACATTAGGAATGGTAGATAGGATCGACTGAAACAGGACGACATTAGGAATGGTAGCTAGGATCGACTGAAACAGGACGACATTAGGAATGGCAGCCCTGGATCGACTGAAACAGGACGACATTAGGAATGGTAGCTCGGATCGACTGAAACAGGACGACATTAGGAATGGTAGCTAGGATCGACTGAAACAGGACGACATTAGGAATGGTAGCTAGGATCGACTGAAACAGGACGACATTAGGAATTGTAGATAGGATCGACTGAAACAGGACTACATTAGGAATGGTAGCTAGGATCGACTGAAACAGGACAACATTAGGAATGGCATCTCGGATCGACTGAAACAGGACGACATTAGGAATGGTAGCTAGGATCGACTGAAACGGGGCGACATTAGGAATGGTAGCCCTGGATCGACTGAAACAGGACGACATTAGGAATGGCAGCTAGGATCGACTGAAACAGGACGACATTAGGAATGGCAGCCCTGGATCGACTGAAAGAGGACGACATTAGGAATGGCAGCTCGGATCGACTGAAACAGGACGACATTAGGAATGGTAGATAGGATCGACTGAAACAGGACGACATTAGGAATGGTAGCTCGGATCGACTGAAACAGGACGACATTAGGAATGGTAGCTAGGATCGACTGAAACAGGACGACATTAGGAATGGTAGCTAGGATCGACTGAAACAGGACGACATTAGGAATGGCAGCCCTGGATCGACTGAAACAGGACGACATTAGGAATGGTAGCTCGGATCGACTGAAACAGGACGACATTAGGAATGGTAGCCCTAGGATCGACTGAAACAGGACGACATTAGGAATGGCAGCTAGGATCGACTGAAACAGGACGACATTAGGAATTGTAGCTAGGATCGACTGAAACAGGACGACATTAGGAATGGTAGCTAGGATCGACTGAAACAGGACGACATTAGGAATGGCAGCTCGGATCGACTGAAACAGGACGACATTAGGAATGGTAGCCCAGGATAGACTGAAACAGGACGACATTAGGAATGGCAGCTAGGATCGACTGAAACAGGACGACATTAGGAATGGTAGCTAGGATCGACTGAAACAGGACGACATTAGGAATGGCAGCCCTTCATCGACTGAAACAGGACGACATTAGGAATGGTAGCCCTGGATCGACTGAAACAGGACGACATTAGGAATGGCAGCCCTGGATCGACTGAAACAGGACGACATTAGGAATGGCAGCCCTGGATCGACTGAAACAGGACGACATTAGGAATGGCAGCTAGGATCGACTGAAACAGGACGACATTAGGAATGGCAGCCCTGGATCGACTGAAACACGACGACATTAGGAATGGCAGCTGGGATCGACTGAAACAGGACGACATTAGGAATGGTAGATAGGATCGACTGAAACAGGACGACATTAGGAATGGCAGCCCTGGATCGACTGAAACAGGACGACATTAGGAATGGCAGCCCTGGATCGACTGAAACAGGACGACATTAGGAATGGCAGCTAGGATCGACTGAAACAGGACGACATTCGGAATGGCAGCCCTGGATCGACTGAAACAGGACGACATTAGGAATGGCAGCTCGGATCGACTGAAACAGGACGACATTAGGAATGGTAGATAGGATCGACTGAAACAGGACGACATTAGGAATGGTAGCTCGGATCGACTGAAACAGGACGACATTAGGAATGGTAGATAGGATCGACTGAAACAGGACGACATTAGGAATGGTAGCTAGGATCGACTGAAACAGGACGACATTAGGAATGGCAGCCCTGGATCGACTGAAACAGGACGACATTAGGAATGGTAGCTCGGATCGACTGAAACAGGACGACATTAGGAATGGTAGCTAGGATCGACTGAAACAGGACGACATTAGGAATGGTAGCTAGGATCGACTGAAACAGGACGACATTAGGAATTGTAGATAGGATCGACTGAAACAGGACAACATTAGGAATGGCATCTCGGATCGACTGAAACAGGACGACATTAGGAATGGTAGCTAGGATCGACTGAAACGGGGCGACATTAGGAATGGTAGCCCTGGATCGACTGAAACAGGACGACATTAGGAAATGTAGCTAGGATCGACTGAAACGGGGCGACATTAGGAATGGTATCTAGGATCGACTGAAACAGGACGACATTAGGAATGGTAGATAGGATCGACTGAAACAGGACGACATTAGGAATGGTAGCTAGGATCAACTGAAACAGGACGACATTAGGAATGGAATCTCAGATCGACTGAAACAGGACGACATTAGGAATGGTAGCTCGGATCGACTGAAACAGGACGACATTAGGAATGGTAGCCCTGGATCGACTGATACAGGACGACATTAGGAATGGTAGCTAGGATCGACTGAAACAGGACGACATTAGGAATGGTAGCTAGGATCGACTGAAACAGGACGACATTAGGAATGGTAGCTAGGATCGACTGAAACAGGACGACATTAGGAATGGTAGCTCAGATCGACTGAAACAGGACGACATTAGGAATGGTAGCCCTGGATCGACTGAAACAGGACGACATTAGGAATGGCAGCTAGGATCGACTGAAACATGACGACATTAGGAATGGTAGATAGGATCGACTGAAACAGGACGACATTAGGAATGGTAGCCCTGGATCGACTGAAACAGGACGACATTAGGAATGGTAGCTAGGATCGACTGAAACAGGACGACATTAGGAATGGCAGCCCTGGATCGACTGAAACAGGACGACATTAGGAATGGCAGCTAGGATCGACTGAAACAGGACGACATTAGGAATGGTAGCTGGGATCGACTGAAACAGGACGACATTAGGAATGGCAGCCCTTCATCGACTGAAACAGGACGACATTAGGAATGGTAGCCCTGGATCGACTGAAACAGGACGACATTAGGAATTGTAGCTCGGATCGACTGAAACAGGACGACATTAGGAATGGTAGATAGGATCGACTGAAACAGGACGACATTAGGAATGGTAGCTCGGATCGACTGAAACAGGACGACATTAGGAATGGCAGCCCTGGATCGACTGAAACAGGACGACATTAGGAATGGTAGCTCGGATCGACTGAAACAGGACGACATTAGGAATGGTAGCTAGGATCGACTGAAACAGGACGACATTAGGAATGGCAGCTAGGATCGACTGAAACAGGACGACATTAGGAATGGAGCCCTGGATCGACTGAAACAGGACGACATTAGGAATGGTAGCCCTGGATCGACTGAAACAGGACGACATTAGGAATGGTAGCTAGGATCGACTGAAACAGGACGACATTAGGAATGGCAGCTAGGATCGACTGAAACAGGACGACATTAGGAATGGCAGCTAGGATCGACTGAAACAGGACAACATTAGGAATGGCATCTCGGATCGACTGAAACAGGACGACATTAGGAATGGTAGCTAGGATCGACTGAAACGGGGCGACATTAGGAATGGTAGCCCTGGATCGACTGAAACAGGACGACATTAGGAAATGTAGCTAGGATCGACTGAAACGGGGCGACATTAGGAATGGTATCTAGGATCGACAGAAACAGGACGACATTAGGAATGGCAGCCCTTCATCGACTGAAACAGGACGACATTAGGAATGGTAGCCCTGGATCGACTGAAACAGGACGACATTAGGAATGGCAGCCCTGGATCGACTGAAACAGGACGACATTAGGAATGGCAGCTAGGATCGACTGAAACAGGACGACATTAGGAATGGTAGCTAGGATCGACTGAAACAGGACGACATTAGGAATGTTAGCCCTGGATCTACTGAAACAGGACGACATTAGGAATGGCAGCTCGGATCGACTGAAACAGGACGACATTAGGAATGGTAGCTAGGATCGACTGAAACAGGACGACATTAGGAATGGTAGCCCAGGATAGACTGAAACAGGACGACATTAGGAATGGTAGCTAGGATCGACTGAAACGGGCGACATTAGGAATGGTAGCCCTGGATCGACTGAAACAGGACGACATTAGGAAATGTAGCTAGGATCGACTGAAACGGGCGACATTAGGAATGGTATCTAGGATCGACAGAAACAGGACGACATTAGGAATGGCAGCCCTGGATCGACTGAAACAGGACGACATTAGGAATGGCAGCCCTGGATCGACTGAAACAGGACGACATTAGGAATGGCAGCTAGGATCGACTGAAACAGGACGACATTAGGAATGGTAGCTAGGATCGACTGAAACAGGACGACATTAGGAATGTTAGCCCTGGATCTACTGAAACAGGACGACATTAGGAATGGCAGCTAGGATCGACTGAAACAGGACGACATTAGGAATGGCAGCCCTGGATCGACTGAAAGAGGACGACATTAGGAATGGCAGCTCGGATCGACTGAAACAGGACGACATTAGGAATGGTAGATAGGATCGACTGAAACAGGACGACATTAGGAATGGTAGCTCGGATCGACTGAAACAGGACGACATTAGGAATGGTAGATAGGATCGACTGAAACAGGACGACATTAGGAATGGTAGCTAGGATCGACTGAAACAGGACGACATTAGGAATGGCAGCCCTGGATCGACTGAAACAGGACGACATTAGGAATGGTAGCTCGGATCGACTGAAACAGGACGACATTAGGAATGGTAGCTAGGATCGACTGAAACAGGACGACATTAGGAATGGTAGCTAGGATCGACTGAAACAGGACGACATTAGGAATTGTAGATAGGATCGACTGAAACAGGACTACATTAGGAATGGTAGCTAGGATCGACTGAAACAGGACAACATTAGGAATGGCATCTCGGATCGACTGAAACAGGACGACATTAGGAATGGTAGCTAGGATCGACTGAAACGGGGCGACATTAGGAATGGTAGCCCTGGATCGACTGAAACAGGACGACATTAGGAAATGTAGCTAGGATCGACTGAAACGGGCGACATTAGGAATGGTATCTAGGATCGACTGAAACAGGACGACATTAGGAATGGTAGATAGGATCGACTGAAACAGGACGACATTAGGAATGGTAGCTAGGATCAACTGAAACAGGACGACATTAGGAATGGAATCTCAGATCGACTGAAACAGGACGACATTAGGAATGGTAGCTCGGATCGACTGAAACAGGACGACATTAGGAATGGTAGCCCTGGATCGAACTGATACAGGACGACATTAGGAATGGTAGCTAGGATCGACTGAAACAGGACGACATTAGGAATGGTAGCTAGGATCGACTGAAACAGGACGACATTAGGAATGGTAGCTAGGATCGACTGAAACAGGACGACATTAGGAATGGTAGCTCAGATCGACTGAAACAGGACGACATTAGGAATGGTAGACCTGGATCGACTGAAACAGGACGACATTAGGAATGGCAGCTAGGATCGACTGAAACAGGACAACATTAGGAATGGTAGATAGGATCGACTGAAACAGGACGACATTAGGAATGGTAGCCCTGGATCGACTGAAACAGGACGACATTAGGAATGGTAGCTAGGATCGACTGAAACAGGACGACATTAGGAATGGCAGCCCTGGATCGACTGAAACAGGACGACATTAGGAATGGCAGCTAGGATCGACTGAAACAGGACGACATTAGGAATGGTAGCTGGGATCGACTGAAACAGGACGACATTAGGAATGGCAGCCCTTCATCGACTGAAACAGGACGACATTAGGAATGGTAGCCCTGGATCGACTGGAAACAGGACGACATTAGGAATTGTAGCTCGGATCGACTGAAACAGGACGACATTAGGAATGGTAGATAGGATCGACTGAAACAGGACGACATTAGGAATGGTAGCTCGGATCGACTGAAACAGGACGACATTAGGAATGGTAGCTCGGATCGACTGAAACAGGACGACATTAGGAATGGTAGCTCGGATCGACTGAAACAGGACGACATTAGGAATGGTAGCTAGGATCGACTGAAACAGGACGACATCAGGAATGGCAGCTAGGATCGACTGAAACAGGACGACATTAGGAATGGAGCCCTGGATCGACTGAAACAGGACGACATTAGGAATGGTAGCCCTGGATCGACTGAAACAGGACGACATTAGGAATGGTAGCTAGGATCGACTGAAACAGGACGACATTAGGAATGGCAGCTAGGATCGACTGAAACAGGACGACATTAGGAATGGCAGCTAGGATCGACTGAAACAGGACGACATTAGGAATGGCATCTCGGATCGACTGAAACAGGACGACATTAGGAATGGTAGCTAGGATCGACTGAAACGGGGCGACATTAGGAATGGCAGCCCTGGATCGACTGAAACAGGACGACATTAGGAAATGTAGCTAGGATCGACTGAAACGGGCGACATTAGGAATGGTATCTAGGATCGACAGAAACAGGACGACATTAGGAATGGCAGCCCTTCATCGACTGAAACAGGACGACATTAGGAATGGTAGCCCTGGATCGACTGAAACAGGACGACATTAGGAATGGCAGCCCTGGATCGACTGAAACAGGACGACATTAGGAATGGCAGCTAGGATCGACTGAAACAGGACGACATTAGGAATGGTAGCTAGGATCGACTGAAACAGGACGACATTAGGAATGTTAGCCCTGGATCTACTGAAACAGGACGACATTAGGAATGGCAGCTCGGATCGACTGAAACAGGACGACATTAGGAATGGTAGCTAGGATCGACTGAAACAGGACGACATTAGGAATGGTAGCCCAGGATAGACTGAAACAGGACGACATTAGGAATGGTAGCTAGGATCGACTGAAACGGGGCGACATTAGGAATGGTAGCCCTGGATCGACTGAAACAGGACGACATTAGGAAATGTAGCTAGGATCGACTGAAACGGGGCGACATTAGGAATGGTATCTAGGATCGACAGAAACAGGACGACATTAGGAATGGCAGCCCTGGATCGACTGAAACAGGACGACATTAGGAATGGCAGCCCTGGATCGACTGAAACAGGACGACATTAGGAATGGCAGCTAGGATCGACTGAAACAGGACGACATTAGGAATGGTAGCTAGGATCGACTGAAACAGGACGACATTAGGAATGTTAGCCCTGGATCTACTGAAACAGGACGACATTAGGAATGGCAGCTCGGATCGACTGAAACAGGACGACATTAGGAATGGTAGCTAGGATCGACTGAAACAGGACGACATTAGGAATGGTAGCCCAGGATAGACTGAAACAGGACGACATTAGGAATGGCAGCTAGGATCGACTGAAACAGGACGACATTAGGAATGGTAGATAGGATCGACTGAAACAGGATGACATTAGGAATGGCAGCCCTTCATCGACTGAAACAGGACGACATTAGGAATGGTAGCCCTGGATCGACTGAAACAGGACGACATTAGGAATGGCACCCCTGGATCGACTGAAACAGGACGACATTAGGAATGGCAGCCCTGGATCGACTGAAACAGGACGACATTAGGAATGGCAGCTAGGATCGACTGAAACAGGACGACATTAGGAATGGCAGCCCTGGATCGACTGAAACACGACGACATTAGGAATGGCAGCTGGGATCGACTGAAACAGGACGACATTAGGAATGGTAGCTAGGATCGACTGAAACAGGACGACATTAGGAATGGCAGCCCTGGATCGACTGAAACAGGACGACATTAGGAATGGCAGCCCTGGATCGACTGAAACAGGACGACATTAGGAATGGCAGCTAGGATCGACTGAAACAGGACGACATTAGGAATGGCAGCCCTGGATCGACTGAAAGAGGACGACATTAGGAATGGCAGCTCGGATCGACTGAAACAGGACGACATTAGGAATGGTAGCTAGGATCGACTGAAACAGGACGACATTAGGAATGGTAGCTCGGATCGACTGAAACAGGACGACATTAGGAATGGTAGATAGGATCGACTGAAACAGGACGACATTAGGAATGGTAGCTAGGATCGACTGAAACAGGACGACATTAGGAATGGCAGCCCTGGATCGACTGAAACAGGACGACATTAGGAATGGTAGCTCGGATCGACTGAAACAGGACGACATTAGGAATGGTAGCTAGGATCGACTGAAACAGGACGACATTAGGAATGGCAGCCAGGATCGACTGAAACAGGACGACATTAGGAATTGTAGATAGGATCGACTGAAACAGGACTACATTAGGAATGGTAGCTAGGATCGACTGAAACAGGACAACATTAGGAATGGCATCTCGGATCGACTGAAACAGGACGACATTAGGAATGGTAGCTAGGATCGACTGAAACGGGGCGACATTAGGAATGGTAGCCCTGGATCGACTGAAACAGGACGACATTAGGAATGGTAGCTAGGATCGACTGAAACAGGACGACATTAGGAATGGTAGATAGGATCGACTGAAACAGGACGACATTAGGAATGGTAGCCCTGGATAGACTGAAACAGGACGACATTAGGAATGGTAGCTCAGATCGACTGAAACAGGACGACATTAGGAATGGCAGCCCTGGATCGACTGAAACAGGACGACATTAGGAATGGTAGCCCTTGATCGACTGAAACAGGACGACATTAGGAATGGTAGCCCTGGATCGACTGAAACAAGACGACATTAGGAATGGTATCTAGGATCGACTGAAACAGGACGACATTAGGAATGGTAGCCCTTGATCGACTGAAACAAGACGACATTAGAAATGGTAGTTAGGATCGACTGAAACAAGACGACATTAGGAATGGTAGTTAGGATCGACTTAAACAGGACGACATTAGGAATGGTAGCTAGGATCGACTGAAACAGGACGACATTAGAAATGGTAGCTAGGATCGACTGAAACACGACGACATTAGGAATGGCAGCTAGGATCGACTGAAACAGGACGACATTAGGAATGGTAGCCCTGGATCGACTGAAACAGGACGACATTAGGAATGGTAGCTCAGATCGACTGAAACAGGACGACATTAGGAATGGTAGCTCGGATCGACTGAAACAGGACGACATTAGGAATGGCAGCTCGGATCGACTGAAACAGGACGACATTAGGAATGGTAGCTAGGATCGACTGAAACAGGACGACATTAGGAATGGCAGCCCAGGATAGACTGAAACAGGACGACATTAGGAATGGCAGCTAGGATCGACTGAAACAGGACGACATTAGGAATGGTAGCTGGGATCGACTGAAACAGGACGACATTAGGAATGGCAGCCCTTCATCGACTGAAACAGGACGACATTAGGAATGGTAGCCCTGGATCGACTGAAACAGGACGACATTAGGAATTGTAGCTCGGATCGACTGAAACAGGACGACATTAGGAATGGTAGATAGGATCGACTGAAACAGGACGACATTAGGAATGGTAGCTCGGATCGAATGAAACAGGACGACATTAGGAATGGCAGCCCTGGATCGACTGAAACAGGACGACATTAGGAATGGTAGCTCGGATCGACTGAAACAGGACGACATTAGGAATGGTAGCTAGGATCGACTGAAACAGGACGACATTAGGAATGGCAGCTAGGATCGACTGAAACAGGACGACATTAGGAATGGAGCCCTGGATCGACTGAAACAGGACGACATTAGGAATGGTAGCCCTGGATCGACTGAAACAGGACGACATTAGGAATGGTAGCTAGGATCGACTGAAACAGGACAACATTAGGAATGGCAGCTAGGATCGACTGAAACAGGACGACATTAGGAATGGCAGCTAGGATCGACTGAAACAGGACAACATTAGGAATGGCATCTCGGATCGACTGAAACAGGACGACATTAGGAATGGTAGCTAGGATCGACTGAAACGGGGCGACATTAGGAATGGTAGCCCTGGATCGACTGAAACAGGACGACATTAGGAAATGTAGCTAGGATCGACTGAAACGGGCGACATTAGGAATGGTATCTAGGATCGACAGAAACAGGACGACATTAGGAATGGCAGCCCTTCATCGACTGAAACAGGACGACATTAGGAATGGCAGCCCTGGATCGACTGAAACAGGACGACATTAGGAATGGCAGCTAGGATCGACTGAAACAGGACGACATTAGGAATGGTAGCTAGGATCGACTGAAACAGGACGACATTAGGAATGTTAGCCCTGGATCTACTGAAACAGGACGACATTAGGAATGGCAGCTCGGATCGACTGAAACAGGACGACATTAGGAATGGTAGCTAGGATCGACTGAAACAGGACGACATTAGGAATGGTAGCCCAGGATAGACTGAAACAGGACGACATTAGGAATGGTAGCTAGGATCGACTGAAACGGGGCGACATTAGGAATGGTAGCCCTGGATCGACTGAAACAGGACGACATTAGGAAATGTAGCTAGGATCGACTGAAACGGGGCGACATTAGGAATGGTATCTAGGATCGACAGAAACAGGACGACATTAGGAATGGCAGCCCTGGATCGACTGAAACAGGACGACATTAGGAATGGCAGCCCTGGATCGACTGAAACAGGACGACATTAGGAATGGCAGCTAGGATCGACTGAAACAGGACGACATTAGGAATGGTAGCTAGGATCGACTGAAACAGGACGACATTAGGAATGTTAGCCCTGGATCTACTGAAACAGGACGACATTAGGAATGGCAGCTAGGATCGACTGAAACAGGACGACATTAGGAATGGTAGCTAGGATCGACTGAAACAGGACGACATTAGGAATTGTAGCCCAGGATAGACTGAAACAGGACGACATTAGGAATGGCAGCTAGGATCGACTGAAACAGGACGACATTAGGAATGGTAGATAGGATCGACTGAAACAGGATGACATTAGGAATGGCAGCCCTTCATCGACTGAAACAGGACGACATTAGGAATGGTAGCCCTGGATCGACTGAAACAGGACGACATTAGGAATGGCAGCCCTGGATCGACTGAAACAGGACGACATTAGGAATGGCAGCCCTGGATCGACTGAAACAGGACGACATTAGGAATGGCAGCTAGGATCGACTGAAACAGGACGACATTAGGAATGGCAGCTGGGATCGACTGAAACAGGACGACATTAGGAATGGTAGCTAGGATCGACTGAAACAGGATGACATTAGGAATGGCAGCCCTGGATCGACTGAAACAGGACGACATTAGGAATGGCAGCCCTGGATCGACTGAAACAGGACGACATTAGGAATGGCAGCTAGATCGACTGAAACAGGACGACATTAGGAATGGCAGCCCTGGATCGACTGAAAGAGGACGACATTAGGAATGGCAGCTCGGATCGACTGAAACAGGACGACATTAGGAATGGCAGATAGGATCGACTGAAACAGGACGACATTAGGAATGGCAGCTCGGATCGACTGAAACAGGACGACATTAGGAATGGTAGATAGGATCGACTGAAACAGGACGACATTAGGAATGGTAGCTAGGATCGACTGAAACAGGACGACATTAGGAATGGCAGCCCTGGATCGACTGAAACAGGACGACATTAGGAATGGTAGCTCGGATCGACTGAAACAGGACGACATTAGGAATGGTAGCTAGGATCGACTGAAACAGGACGACATTAGGAATGGTAGCTAGGATCGACTGAAACAGGACGACATTAGGAATTGTAGATAGGATCGACTGAAACAGGACTACATTAGGAATGGTAGCTAGGATCGACTGAAACAGGACAACATTAGGAATGGCATCTCGGATCGACTGAAACAGGACGACATTAGGAATGGTAGCTAGGATCGACTGAAACGGGGCGACATTAGGAATGGTAGCCCTGGATCGACTGAAACAGGACGACATTAGGAAATGTAGCTAGGATCGACTGAAACGGGCGACATTAGGAATGGTATCTAGGATCGACTGAAACAGGACGACATTAGGAATGGTAGATAGGATCGACTGAAACAGGACGACATTAGGAATGGTAGCTAGGATCAACTGAAACAGGACGACATTAGGAATGGAATCTCAGATCGACTGAAACAGGACGACATTAGGAATGGTAGCTCGGATCGACTGAAACAGGACGACATTAGGAATGGTAGCCCTGGATCGACTGATACAGGACGACATTAGGAATGGTAGCTAGGATCGACTGAAACAGGACGACATTAGGAATGGTAGCTAGGATCGACTGAAACAGGACGACATTAGGAATGGTAGCTAGGATCGACTGAAACAGGACGACATTAGGAATGGTAGCTCAGATCGACTGAAACAGGACGACATTAGGAATGGTAGCCCTGGATCGACTGAAACAGGACGACATTAGGAATGGCAGCTAGGATCGACTGAAACAGGACGACATTAGGAATGGTAGATAGGATCGACTGAAACAGGACGACATTAGGAATGGTAGCCCTGGATCGACTGAAACAGGACAACATTAGGAATGGTAGCTAGGATCGACTGAAACAGGACGACATTAGGAATGGCAGCCCTGGATCGACTGAAACAGGACGACATTAGGAATGGCAGCTAGGATCGACTGAAACAGGACGACATTAGGAATGGTAGCTGGGATCGACTGAAACAGGACGACATTAGGAATGGCAGCCCTTCATCGACTGAAACAGGACGACATTAGGAATGGTAGCCCTGGATCGACTGAAACAGGACGACATTAGGAATTGTAGCTCGGATCGACTGAAACAGGACGACATTAGGAATGGTAGATAGGATCGACTGAAACAGGACGACATTAGGAATGGTAGCTCGGATCGACTGAAACAGGACGACATTAGGAATGGCAGCCCTGGATCGACTGAAACAGGACGACATTAGGAATGGTAGCTCGGATCGACTGAAACAGGACGACATTAGGAATGGTAGCTAGGATCGACTAAAACAGGACGACATTAGGAATGGCAGCTCGGATCGACTGAAACAGGACGACATTAGGAATGGCAGCCCTGGATCGACTGAAACAGGACGACATTAGGAATGGTAGCTCCGGATCGACTGAAACAGGACGACATTAGGAATGGTAGCTAGGATCGACTGAAACAGGACGACATTAGGAATGGCAGCTAGGATCGACTGAAACAGGACGACATTAGGAATGGCAGCTAGGATCGACTGAAACAGGACAACATTAGGAATGGCATCTCGGATCGACTGAAACAGGACGACATTAGGAATGGTAGCTAGGATCGACTGAAACGGGGCGACATTAGGAATGGTAGCCCTGGATCGACTGAAACAGGACGACATTAGGAAATGTAGCTAGGATCGACTGAAACGGGCGACATTAGGAATGGTATCTAGGATCGACAGAAACAGGACGACATTAGGAATGGCAGCCCTTCATCGACTGAAACAGGACGACATTAGGAATGGTAGCCCTGGATCGACTGAAACAGGACGACATTAGGAATGGCAGCCCTGGATCGACTGAAACAGGACGACATTAGGAATGGCAGCTAGGATCGACTGAAACAGGACGACATTAGGAATGGTAGCTAGGATCGACTGAAACAGGACGACATTAGGAATGTTAGCCCTGGATCTACTGAAACAGGACGACATTAGGAATGGCAGCTCGGATCGACTGAAACAGGACGACATTAGGAATGGTAGCTAGGATCGACTGAAACAGGACGACATTAGGAATGGTAGCCCAGGATAGACTGAAACAGGACGACATTAGGAATGGTAGCTCGGATCGACTGAAACAGGACGACATTAGGAATGGTAGCCCTGGATCGACTGAAACAGGACGACATTAGGAAATGTAGCTAGGATCGACTGAAACGGGCGACATTAGGAATGGTATCTAGGATCGACAGAAACAGGACGACATTAGGAATGGCAGCCCTGGATCGACTGAAACAGGACGACATTAGGAATGGCAGCCCTGGATCGACTGAAACAGGACGACATTAGGAATGGCAGCTAGGATCGACTGAAACAGGACGACATTAGGAATGGTAGCTAGGATCGACTGAAACAGGACGACATTAGGAATGTTAGCCCTGGATCTACTGAAACAGGACGACATTAGGAATGGCAGCTAGGATCGACTGAAACAGGACGACATTAGGAATGGCAGCCCTGGATCGACTGAAAGAGGACGACATTAGGAATGGCAGCTCGGATCGACTGAAACAGGACGACATTAGGAATGGTAGCTAGGATCGACTGAAACGGGGCGACATTAGGAATGGTAGCCCTGGATCGACTGAAACAGGACGACATTAGGAAATGTAGCTAGGATCGACTGAAACGGGGCGACATTAGGAATGGTATCTAGGATCGACTGAAACAGGACGACATTAGGAATGGTAGATAGGATCGACTGAAACAGGACGACATTAGGAATGGTAGCTAGGATCAACTGAAACAGGACGACATTAGGAATGGAATCTCAGATCGACTGAAACAGGACGACATTAGGAATGGTAGCTCGGATCGACTGAAACAGGACGACATTAGGAATGGTAGCCCTGGATCGACTGATACAGGACGACATTAGGAATGGTAGCTAGGATCGACTGAAACAGGACGACATTAGGAATGGTAGCTAGGATCGACTGAAACAGGACGACATTAGGAATGGTAGCTAGGATCGACTGAAACAGGACGACATTAGGAATGGTAGCTCAGATCGACTGAAACAGGACGACATTAGGAATGGTAGCCCTGGATCGACTGAAACAGGACGACATTAGGAATGGCAGCTAGGATCGACTGAAACAGGACGACATTAGGAATGGTAGATAGGATCGACTGAAACAGGACGACATTAGGAATGGTAGCCCTGGATCGACTGAAACAGGACGACATTAGGAATGGTAGCTAGGATCGACTGAAACAGGACGACATTAGGAATGGCAGCCCTGGATCGACTGAAACAGGACGACATTAGGAATGGCAGCTAGGATCGACTGAAACAGGACGACATTAGGAATGGTAGCTGGGATCGACTGAAACAGGACGACATTAGGAATGGCAGCCCTTCATCGACTGAAACAGGACAACATTAGGAATGGTAGCCCTGGATCGACTGAAACAGGACGACATTAGGAATTGTAGCTCGGATCGACTGAAACAGGACGACATTAGGAATGGTAGATAGGATCGACTGAAACAGGACGACAATAGGAATGGTAGCTCGGATCGACTGAAACAGGACGACATTAGGAATGGCAGCCCTGGATCGACTGAAACAGGACGACATTAGGAATGGTAGCTCGGATCGACTGAAACAGGACGACATTAGGAATGGTAGCTAGGATCGACTGAAACAGGACGACATTAGGAATGGCAGCTAGGATCGACTGAAACAGGACGACATTAGGAATGGAGCCCTGGATCGACTGAAACAGGACGACATTAGGAATGGTAGCCCTGGATCGACTGAAACAGGACGACATTAGGAATGGTAGCTAGGATCGACTGAAACAGGACGACATTAGGAATGGCAGCTAGGATCGACTGAAACAGGACGACATTAGGAATGGCAGCTAGGATCGACTGAAACAGGACAACATTAGGAATGGCATCTCGGATCGACTGAAACAGGACGACATTAGGAATGGTAGCTAGGATCGACTGAAACGGGGCGACATTAGGAATGGTAGCCCTGGATCGACTGAAACAGGACGACATTAGGAAATGTAGCTAGGATCGACTGAAACGGGCGACATTAGGAATGGTATCTAGGATCGACAGAAACAGGACGACATTAGGAATGGCAGCCCTTCATCGACTGAAACAGGACGACATTAGGAATGGTAGCCCTGGATCGACTGAAACAGGACGACATTAGGAATGGCAGCCCTGGATCGACTGAAACAGGACGACATTAGGAATGGCAGCTAGGATCGACTGAAACAGGACGACATTAGGAATGGTAGCTAGGATCGACTGAAACAGGACGACATTAGGAATGTTAGCCCTGGATCTACTGAAACAGGACGACATTAGGAATGGCAGCTCGGATCGACTGAAACAGGACGACATTAGGAATGGTAGCTAGGATCGACTGAAACAGGACGACATTAGGAATGGTAGCCCAGGATAGACTGAAACAGGACGACATTAGGAATGGTAGCTAGGATCGACTGAAACGGGGCGACATTAGGAATGGTAGCCCTGGATCGACTGAAACAGGACGACATTAGGAAATGTAGCTAGGATCGACTGAAACGGGGCGACATTAGGAATGGTATCTAGGATCGACAGAAACAGGACGACATTAGGAATGGCAGCCCTGGATCGACTGAAACAGGACGACATTAGGAATGGCAGCCCTGGATCGACTGAAACAGGACGACATTAGGAATGGCAGCTAGGATCGACTGAAACAGGACGACATTAGGAATGGTAGCTAGGATCGACTGAAACAGGACGACATTAGGAATGTTAGCCCTGGATCTACTGAAACAGGACGACATTAGGAATGGCAGCTAGGATCGACTGAAACAGGACGACATTAGGAATGGCAGCCCTGGATCGACTGAAAGAGGACGACATTAGGAATGGCAGCTCGGATCGACTGAAACAGGACAACATTAGGAATGGTAGATCGGATCGACTGAAACAGGACGACATTAGGAATGGTAGATAGGATCGACTGAAACAGGACGACATTAGGAATGGTAGCTAGGATCGACTGAAACAGGACGACATTAGGAATGGCAGCCCTGGATCGACTGAAACAGGACGACATTAGGAATGGTAGCTCGGATCGACTGAAACAGGACGACATTAGGAATGGTAGCTAGGATCGACTGAAACAGGACGACATTAGGAATGGTAGCTAGGATCGACTGAAACAGGACGACATTAGGAATTGTAGATAGGATCGACTGAAACAGGACTACATTAGGAATGGTAGCTAGGATCGACTGAAACAGGACAACATTAGGAATGGCATCTCGGATCGACTGAAACAGGACGACATTAGGAATGGTAGCTAGGATCGACTGAAACGGGGCGACATTAGGAATGGTAGCCCTGGATCGACTGAAACAGGACGACATTAGGAAATGTAGCTAGGATCGACTGAAACGGGGCGACATTAGGAATGGTATCTAGGATCGACTGAAACAGGACGACATTAGGAATGGTAGATAGGATCGACTGAAACAGGACGACATTAGGAATGGTAGCTAGGATCAACTGAAACAGGACGACATTAGGAATGGAATCTCAGATCGACTGAAACAGGACGACATTAGGAATGGTAGCTCGGATCGCCTGAAACAGGACGACATTAGGAATGGCAGCCCTGGATCGACTGAAACAGGACGACATTAGGAATGGTAGCTAGGATCGACTGAAACAGGACGACATTAGGAATGGCAGCTAGGATCGACTGAAACAGGACGACATTAGGAATGGTAGCTAGGATCGACTGAAACAGGACGACATTAGGAATGGCAGCTCAGATCGACTGAAACAGGACGACATTAGGAATGGCAGCCCTGGATCGACTGAAACAGGACGACATTAGGAATGGCAGCTAGGATCGACTGAAACAGGACGACATTAGGAATGGTAGATAGGATCGACTGAAACAGGACGACATTAGGAATGGCAGCCCTGGATCGACTGAAACAGGACGACATTAGGAATGGTAGCTAGGATCGACTGAAACAGGACGACATTAGGAATGGCAGCCCTGGATCGACTGAAACAGGACGACATTAGGAATGGCAGCTAGGATCGACTGAAACAGGACGACATTAGGAATGGTAGCTGGGATCGACTGAAACAGGACGACATTAGGAATGGCAGCCCTTCATCGACTGAAACAGGACGACATTAGGAATGGTAGCCCTGGATCGACTGAAACAGGACGACATTAGGAATTGTAGCTCGGATCGACTGAAACAGGACGACATTAGGAATGGTAGATAGGATCGACTGAAACAGGACGACATTAGGAATGGTAGCTCGGATCGACTGAAACAGGACGACATTAGGAATGGCAGCCCTGGATCGACTGAAACAGGACGACATTAGGAATGGTAGCTCGGATCGACTGAAACAGGACGACATTAGGAATGGTAGCTAGGATCGACTGAAACAGGACGACATTAGGAATGGCAGCTAGGATCGACTGAAACAGGACGACATTAGGAATGGAGCCCTGGATCGACTGAAACAGGACGACATTAGGAATGGTAGCCCTGGATCGACTGAAACAGGACGACATTAGGAATGGTAGCTAGGATCGACTGAAACAGGACGACATTAGGAATGGCAGCTAGGATCGACTGAAACAGGACGACATTAGGAATGGTAGATAGGATCGACTGAAACAGGACGACATTAGGAATGGTAGCCCTGGATCGACTGAAACAGGACGACATTAGGAATGGCAGCTAGGATCGACTGAAACAGGACGACATTAGGAATGGCAGCTAGGATCGACTGAAACAGGACGACATTAGAAATGGTAGCTAGGATCGACTGAAACAGGACGACATTAGGAATGGCAGCTAGGATCGACTGAAACAGGACGACATTAGGAATGGTAGCCCTGGATCGACTGAAACAGGACGACATTAGGAATGGCAGCTAGGATCGACTGAAACAGGACGACATTAGGAATGGTAGCTAGGATCGACTGAAACAGGACAATATTAGGAATGGCAGCCCTGGATCGACTGAAACAGGACGACGCTAGGATCGACTGAAACAGGACGACATTAGGAATGGTAGCTAGGATCGACTGAAACAGGACGACATTAGGAATGGTAGCTAGGATCGACTGAAACAGGACGACATTAGGAATGGTAGCCCTGGATCGACTGAAACAGGACGACATTGGGAATGGTAGCTAGGATCGACTGAAACAGGACGACATTAGGTATTGTAGCTAGGATCGACTGAAACAGGACGACATTAGGAATGGTAGCTGGGATCGACTGAAACAGGACGACATTAGGAATGGCAGCCCTTCATCGACTGAAACAGGACGACATTAGGAATGGTAGCCCTGGATCGACTGAAACAGGACGACATTAGGAATTGTAGCTCGGATCGACTGAAACAGGACGACATTAGGAATGGTAGATAGGATCGACTGAAACAGGACGACATTAGGAATGGTAGCTCGGATCGACTGAAACAGGACGACATTAGGAATGCCAGCCCTGGATCGACTGAAACAGGACGACATTAGGAATGGTAGCTCGGATCGACTGAAACAGGACGACATTAGGAATGGTAGCTAGGATCGACTGAAACAGGACGACATTAGGAATGGCAGCTAGGATCGACTGAAACAGGACGACATTAGGAATGGAGCCCTGGATCGACTGAAACAGGACGACATTAGGAATGGTAGCCCTGGATCGACTGAAACAGGACGACATTAGGAATGGTAGCTAGGATCGACTGAAACAGGACGACATTAGGAATGGCAGCTAGGATCGACTGAAACAGGACGACATTAGGAATGGTAGATAGGATCGACTGAAACAGGACGACATTAGGAATGGTAGCCCTGGATCGACTGAAACAGGACGACATTAGGAATGGCAGCTAGGATCGACTGAAACAGGACGACATTAGGAATGGCAGCTAGGATCGACTGAAACAGGACGACATTAGAAATGGTAGCTAGGATCGACTGAAACAGGACGACATTAGGAATGGCAGCTAGGATCGACTGAAACAGGACGACATTAGGAATGGTAGCCCTGGATCGACTGAAACAGGACGACATTAGGAATGGCAGCTAGGATCGACTGAAACAGGACGACATTAGGAATGGTAGCTAGGATCGACTGAAACAGGACAATATTAGGAATGGCAGCCCTGGATCGACTGAAACAGGACGACGCTAGGATCGACTGAAACAGGACGACATTAGGAATGGTAGCTAGGATCGACTGAAACAGGACGACATTAGGAATGGTAGCTAGGATCGACTGAAACAGGACGACATTAGGAATGGTAGCCCTGGATCGACTGAAACAGGACGACATTGGGAATGGTAGCTAGGATCGACTGAAACAGGACGACATTAGGAATTGTAGCTAGGATCGACTGAAACAGGACGACATTAGGAATGGTAACTAGGATCGACTGAAACAGGACGACATTAGGAATGGTAGCTAGGATCGACTGAAACAGGACAACATTAGGAATGGCAGCTAGGATCGACTGAAACAGGACGACATTAGGAATGGTAGCTCGGATCGACTGAAACAGGACAACATTAGGAATGGTAGCTAGGATCGACTGAAACAGGACGACATTAGGAATGGCAGCTCGGATTGACTGAAACAGGACGACATTAGGAATGGTAGCTAGGATCGACTGAAACAGGACGACATTAGGTATTGTAGCTAGGATCGACTGAAACAGGACGACATTAGGAATGGCAGCTCGGATTGACTGAAACAGGACGACATTAGGAATGGTAGCTAGGATCGACTGAAACAGGACGACATTAGGAATGGTAGCTCAGATCGACTGAAACAGGACGACATTAGGAATGGTAGCTAGGATCGACTGAAACAGGACGACATTAGGAATGGTAGCTAGGATCGACTGAAACAGGACGACATTAGGAATGGCAGCCCTGGATCGACTGAAACGGGGCGACATTAGGAATGGTATTTAGGATCGACTGAAACAGGACGACATTAGGAATGGTAGCCCAGGATCGACTGAAACAGGACGACATTAGGAATGGTAGCCCTTGATCGACTGAAACAGGACGACATTAGGAATGGTAGCTAGGATCGACTGAAACACGACGACATTAGGAATGGTAGCTAGGATTGACTGAAACAGGACGACATTAGGAATGGTAGCTAGGATCGACTGAAACAGGACGACAGTAGGAATGGTAGCCCTGGATCGACTGAAACAGGACGACATTAGGAATGGTAGCTAGGATCGACTGAAACAGGACGACATTAGGAATGGTAGATAGGATCGACTGAAACAGGACGACATTAGGAATGGTAGCCCTGGATAGACTGAAACAGGACGACATTAGGAATGGTAGCTCAGATCGACTGAAACAGGACGACATTAGGAATGGTAGCTCGGATCGACTGAAACAGGACAACATTAGGAATGGTAGCTCAGATCGACTGAAACAGGACGACATTAGGAATGGTAGCCCTTGATCGACTGAAACAGGACGACATTAGGAATGGTAGCCCTTGATCGACTGAAACAGGACGACATTAGGAATGGTAGCTCAGATCGACTGAAACAGGACAACATTAGGAATGGCAGCCCTGGATCGACTGAAACAAGACGACATTAGGAATGGTATCTAGGATCGACTGAAACAGGACAACATTAGGAATGGTAGCCCTTGATCGACTGAAACAAGACGACATTAGGAATGGTAGTTAGGATCGACTTAAACAGGACGACATTAGGAATGGTAGCTAGGATCGACTGAAACAGGACGACATTAGGAATGGTAGCCCTTGATCGACTGAAACAGGACGACATTAGAAATGGTAGCTAGGATCGACTGAAACACGACGACATTAGGAATGGCAGCTAGGATCGACTGAAACAGGACGACATTAGGAATGGTAGCCCTGGATCGACTGAAACAGGACGACATTAGGAATGGTAGCTCAGATCGACTGAAACAGGACGACATTAGGAATGGTAGCTCGGATCGACTGAAACAGGACGACATTAGGAATGGCAGCTCGGATCGACTGAAACAGGACGACATTAGGAATGGTAGCTAGGATCGACTGAAACAGGACGACATTAGGAATGGTAGCCCAGGATAGACTGAAACAGGACGACATTAGGAATGGCAGCTAGGATCGACTGAAACAGGACGACATTAGGAATGGTAGCTGGGATCGACTGAAACAGGACGACATTAGGAATGGCAGCCCTTCATCGACTGAAACAGGACGACATTAGGAATGGTAGCCCTGGATCGACTGAAACAGGACGACATTAGGAATTGTAGCTCGGATCGACTGAAACAGGACGACATTAGGAATGGTAGATAGGATCGACTGAAACAGGACGACATTAGGAATGGTAGCTCGGATCGAATGATACAGGACGACATTAGGAATGGCAGCCCTGGATCGACTGAAACAGGACGACATTAGGAATGGTAGCTCGGATCGACTGAAACAGGACGACATTAGGAATGGTAGCTAGGATCGACTGAAACAGGACGACATTAGGAATGGCAGCTAGGATCGACTGAAACAGGACGACATTAGGAATGGAGCCCTGGATCGACTGAAACAGGACGACATTAGGAATGGTAGCCCTGGATCGACTGAAACAGGACGACATTAGGAATGGTAGCTAGGATCGACTGAAACAGGACGACATTAGGAATGGCAGCTAGGATCGACTGAAACAGGACGACATTAGGAATGGCAGCTAGGATCGACTGAAACAGGACAACATTAGGAATGGCATCTCGGATCGACTGAAACAGGACGACATTAGGAATGGTAGCTAGGATCGACTGAAACGGGGCGACATTAGGAATGGTAGCCCTGGATCGACTGAAACAGGACGACATTAGGAAATGTAGCTAGGATCGACTGAAACGGGGCGACATTAGGAATGGTATCTAGGATCGACAGAAACAGGACGACATTAGGAATGGCAGCCCTTCATCGACTGAAACAGGACGACATTAGGAATGGCAGCCCTGGATCGACTGAAACAGGACGACATTAGGAATGGCAGCTAGGATCGACTGAAACAGGACGACATTAGGAATGGTAGCTAGGATCGACTGAAACAGGACGACATTAGGAATGTTAGCCCTGGATCTACTGAAACAGGACGACATTAGGAATGGCAGCTCGGATCGACTGAAACAGGACGACATTAGGAATGGTAGCTAGGATCGACTGAAACAGGACGACATTAGGAATGGTAGCCCAGGATAGACTGAAACAGGACGACATTAGGAATGGTAGCTAGGATCGACTGAAACGGGGCGACATTAGGAATGGTAGCCCTGGATCGACTGAAACAGGACGACATTAGGAAATGTAGCTAGGATCGACTGAAACGGGGCGACATTAGGAATGGTATCTAGGATCGACAGAAACAGGACGACATTAGGAATGGCAGCCCTGGATCGACTGAAACAGGACGACATTAGGAATGGCAGCCCTGGATCGACTGAAACAGGACGACATTAGGAATGGCAGCTAGGATCGACTGAAACAGGACGACATTAGGAATGGTAGCTAGGATCGACTGAAACAGGACGACATTAGGAATGTTAGCCCTGGATCTACTGAAACAGGACGACATTAGGAATGGCAGCTCGGATCGACTGAAACAGGACGACATTAGGAATGGTAGCTAGGATCGACTGAAACAGGACGACATTAGGAATGGTAGCCCAGGATAGACTGAAACAGGACGACATTAGGAATGGCAGCTAGGATCGACTGAAACAGGACGACATTAGGAATGGTAGATAGGATCGACTGAAACAGGATGACATTAGGAATGGCAGCCCTTCATCGACTGAAACAGGACGACATTAGGAATGGTAGCCCTGGATCGACTGAAACAGGACGACATTAGGAATGGCAGCCCTGGATCGACTGAAACAGGACGACATTAGGAATGGCAGCCCTGGATCGACTGAAACAGGACGACATTAGGAATGGCAGCTAGGATCGACTGAAACAGGACGACATTAGGAATGGCAGCCCTGGATCGACTGAAACACGACGACATTAGGAATGGCAGCTGGGATCGACTGAAACAGGACGACATTAGGAATGGTAGCTAGGATCGACTGAAACAGGATGACATTAGGAATGGCAGCCCTGGATCGACTGAAACAGGACGACATTAGGAATGGCAGCCCTGGATCGACTGAAACAGGACGACATTAGGAATGGCAGCTAGGATCGACTGAAACAGGACGACATTAGGAATGGCAGCCCTGGATCGACTGAAAGAGGACGACATTAGGAATGGCAGCTCGGATCGACTGAAACAGGACGACATTAGGAATGGTAGATAGGATCGACTGAAACAGGACGACATTAGGAATGGTAGCTCGGATCGACTGAAACAGGACGACATTAGGAATGGTAGATAGGATCGACTGAAACAGGACGACATTAGGAATGGTAGCTAGGATCGACTGAAACAGGACGACATTAGGAATGGCAGCCCTGGATCGACTGAAACAGGACGACATTAGGAATGGTAGCTCGGATCGACTGAAACAGGACGACATTAGGAATGGTAGCTAGGATCGACTGAAACAGGACGACATTAGGAATGGTAGCTAGGATCGACTGAAACAGGACGACATTAGGAATTGTAGATAGGATCGACTGAAACAGGACTACATTAGGAATGGTAGCTAGGATCGACTGAAACAGGACAACATTAGGAATGGCATCTCGGATCGACTGAAACAGGACGACATTAGGAATGGTAGCTAGGATCGACTGAAACGGGGCGACATTAGGAATGGTAGCCCTGGATCGACTGAAACAGGACGACATTAGGAAATGTAGCTAGGATCGACTGAAACGGGCGACATTAGGAATGGTATCTAGGATCGACTGAAACAGGACGACATTAGGAATGGTAGATAGGATCGACTGAAACAGGACGACATTAGGAATGGTAGCTAGGATCAACTGAAACAGGACGACATTAGGAATGGAATCTCAGATCGACTGAAACAGGACGACATTAGGAATGGTAGCTCGGATCGACTGAAACAGGACGACATTAGGAATGGTAGCCCTGGATCGACTGATACAGGACGACATTAGGAATGGTAGCTAGGATCGACTGAAACAGGACGACATTAGGAATGGTAGCTAGGATCGACTGAAACAGGACGACATTAGGAATGGTAGCTAGGATCGACTGAAACAGGACGACATTAGGAATGGTAGCTCAGATCGACTGAAACAGGACGACATTAGGAATGGTAGCCCTGGATCGACTGAAACAGGACGACATTAGGAATGGCAGCTAGGATCGACTGAAACAGGACGACATTAGGAATGGTAGATAGGATCGACTGAAACAGGACGACATTAGGAATGGTAGCCCTGGATCGACTGAAACAGGACGACATTAGGAATGGTAGCTAGGATCGACTGAAACAGGACGACATTAGGAATGGCAGCCCTGGATCGACTGAAACAGGACGACATTAGGAATGGCAGCTAGGATCGACTGAAACAGGACGACATTAGGAATGGTAGCTGGGATCGACTGAAACAGGACGACATTAGGAATGGCAGCCCTTCATCGACTGAAACAGGACGACATTAGGAATGGTAGCCCTGGATCGACTGAAACAGGACGACATTAGGAATTGTAGCTCGGATCGACTGAAACAGGACGACATTAGGAATGGTAGATAGGATCGACTGAAACAGGACGACATTAGGAATGGTAGCTCGGATCGACTGAAACAGGACGACATTAGGAATGGCAGCCCTGGATCGACTGAAACAGGACGACATTAGGAATGGTAGCTCGGATCGACTGAAACAGGACGACATTAGGAATGGTAGCTAGGATCGACTGAAACAGGACGACATTAGGAATGGCAGCTAGGATCGACTGAAACAGGACGACATTAGGAATGGAGCCCTGGATCGACTGAAACAGGACGACATTAGGAATGGTAGCCCTGGATCGACTGAAACAGGACGACATTAGGAATGGTAGCTAGGATCGACTGAAACAGGACGACATTAGGAATGGCAGCTAGGATCGACTGAAACAGGACGACATTAGGAATGGCAGCTAGGATCGACTGAAACAGGACAACATTAGGAATGGCATCTCGGATCGACTGAAACAGGACGACATTAGGAATGGTAGCTAGGATCGACTGAAACGGGCGACATTAGGAATGGTAGCCCTGGATCGACTGAAACAGGACGACATTAGGAAATGTAGCTAGGATCGACTGAAACGGGGCGACATTAGGAATGGTATCTAGGATCGACAGAAACAGGACGACATTAGGAATAACAGCCCTTCATCGACTGAAACAGGACGACATTAGGAATGGTAGCCCTGGATCGACTGAAACAGGACGACATTAGGAATGGCAGCCCTGGATCGACTGAAACAGGACGACATTAGGAATGGCAGCTAGGATCGACTGAAACAGGACGACATTAGGAATGGTAGCTAGGATCGACTGAAACAGGACGACATTAGGAATGTTAGCCCTGGATCTACTGAAACAGGACGACATTAGGAATGGCAGCTCGGATCGACTGAAACAGGACGACATTAGGAATGGTAGCTAGGATCGACTGAAACAGGACGACATTAGGAATGGTAGCCCAGGATAGACTGAAACAGGACGACATTAGGAATGGTAGCTCGGATCGACTGAAACAGGACGACATTAGGAATGGTAGCTAGGATCGACTGAAACAGGACGACATTAGGAATGGTAGCCCAGGATAGACTGAAACAGGACGACATTAGGAATGGTAGCTAGGATCGACTGAAACGGGGCGACATTAGGAATGGTAGCCCTGGATCGACTGAAACAGGACGACATTAGGAAATGTAGCTAGGATCGACTGAAACGGGGCGACATTAGGAATGGTATCTAGGATCGACAGAAACAGGACGACATTAGGAATGGCAGCCCTGGATCGACTGAAACAGGACGACATTAGGAATGGCAGCCCTGGATCGACTGAAACAGGACGACATTAGGAATGGCAGCTAGGATCGACTGAAACAGGACGACATTAGGAATGGTAGCTAGGATCGACTGAAACAGGACGACATTAGGAATGGTAGCCCTGGATCTACTGAAACAGGACGACATTAGGAATGGCAGCTAGGATCGACTGAAACAGGACGACATTAGGAATGGCAGCCCTGGATCGACTGAAAGAGGACGACATTAGGAATGGCAGCTCGGATCGACTGAAACAGGACGACATTACGAATGGTAGATAGGATCGACTGAAACAGGACGACATTAGGAATGGTAGCTCGGATCGACTGAAACAGGACGACATTAGGAATGGTAGATAGGATCGACTGAAACAGGACGACATTAGGAATGGTAGCTAGGATCGACTGAAACAGGACGACATTAGGAATGGCAGCCCTGGATCGACTGAAACAGGACGACATTAGGAATGGTAGCTCGGATCGACTGAAACAGGACGACATTAGGAATGGTAGCTAGGATCGACTGAAACAGGACGACATTAGGAATGGTAGCTCGGATCGACTGAAACAGGACAACATTAGGAATGGTAGCTAGGATCGACTGAAACAGGACGACATTAGGAATGGCAGCTCGGATTGACTGAAACAGGACGACATTAGGAATGGTAGCTAGGATCGACTGAAACAGGACGACATTAGGTATTGTAGCTAGGATCGACTGAAACAGGACGACATTAGGAATGGCAGCTCGGATTGACTGAAACAGGACGACATTAGGAATGGTAGCTAGGATCGACTGAAACAGGACGACATTAGGAATGGTAGCTAGGATCGACTGAAACAGGACGACATTAGGAATGTTAGCCCTGGATCGACTGAAACAGGACGACATTAGGAATGGCAGCCCTGGATCGACTGAAACAGGACGACATTAGGAATGGCAGCTAGGATCGACTGAAACAGGACGACATTAGGAATGGTAGCTAGGATCGACTGAAACAGGACGACATTAGGAATGTTAGCCCTGGATCTACTGAAACAGGACGACATTAGGAATGGCAGCTCGGATCGACTGAAACAGGACGACATTAGGAATGGTAGCTAGGATCGACTGAAACAGGACGACATTAGGAATGGTAGCCCAGGATAGACTGAAACAGGACGACATTAGGAATGGCAGCTAGGATCGACTGAAACAGGACGACATTAGGAATGGTAGATAGGATCGACTGAAACAGGATGACATTAGGAATGGCAGCCCTTCATCGACTGAAACAGGACGACATTAGGAATGGTAGCCCTGGATCGACTGAAACAGGACGACATTAGGAATGGCAGCCCTGGATCGACTGAAACAGGACGACATTAGGAATGGCAGCCCTGGATCGACTGAAACAGGACGACATTAGGAATGGCAGCTAGGATCGACTGAAACAGGACGACATTAGGAATGGCAGCCCTGGATCGACTGAAACACGACGACATTAGGAATGGCAGCTGGGATCGACTGAAACAGGACGACATTAGGAATGGTAGCTAGGATCGACTGAAACAGGATGACATTAGGAATGGCAGCCCTGGATCGACTGAAACAGGACGACATTAGGAATGGCAGCCCTGGATCGACTGAAACAGGACGACATTAGGAATGGCAGCTAGGATCGACTGAAACAGGACGACATTAGGAATGGCAGCCCTGGATCGACTGAAAGAGGACGACATTAGGAATGGCAGCTCGGATCGACTGAAACAGGACGACATTAGGAATGGTAGATAGGATCGACTGAAACAGGACGACATTAGGAATGGTAGCTCGGATCGACTGAAACAGGACGACATTAGGAATGGTAGATAGGATCGACTGAAACAGGACGACATTAGGAATGGTAGCTAGGATCGACTGAAACAGGACGACATTAGGAATGGCAGCCCTGGATCGACTGAAACAGGACGACATTAGGAATGGTAGCTCGGATCGACTGAAACAGGACGACATTAGGAATGGTAGCTAGGATCGACTGAAACAGGACGACATTAGGAATGGTAGCTAGGATCGACTGAAACAGGACGACATTAGGAATTGTAGATAGGATCGACTGAAACAGGACTACATTAGGAATGGTAGCTAGGATCGACTGAAACAGGACAACATTAGGAATGGCATCTCGGATCGACTGAAACAGGACGACATTAGGAATGGTAGCTAGGATCGACTGAAACGGGGCGACATTAGGAATGGTAGCCCTGGATCGACTGAAACAGGACGACATTAGGAAATGTAGCTAGGATCGACTGAAACGGGCGACATTAGGAATGGTATCTAGGATCGACTGAAACAGGACGACATTAGGAATGGTAGATAGGATCGACTGAAACAGGACGACATTAGGAATGGTAGCTAGGATCAACTGAAACAGGACGACATTAGGAATGGAATCTCAGATCGACTGAAACAGGACGACATTAGGAATGGTAGCTCGGATCGACTGAAACAGGACGACATTAGGAATGGTAGCCCTGGATCGACTGATACAGGACGACATTAGGAATGGTAGCTAGGATCGACTGAAACAGGACGACATTAGGAATGGTAGCTAGGATCGACTGAAACAGGACGACATTAGGAATGGTAGCTAGGATCGACTGAAACAGGACGACATTAGGAATGGTAGCTCAGATCGACTGAAACAGGACGACATTAGGAATGGTAGCCCTGGATCGACTGAAACAGGACGACATTAGGAATGGCAGCTAGGATCGACTGAAACAGGACGACATTAGGAATGGTAGATAGGATCGACTGAAACAGGACGACATTAGGAATGGTAGCCCTGGATCGACTGAAACAGGACGACATTAGGAATGGTAGCTAGGATCGACTGAAACAGGACGACATTAGGAATGGCAGCCCTGGATCGACTGAAACAGGACGACATTAGGAATGGCAGCTAGGATCGACTGAAACAGGACGACATTAGGAATGGTAGCTGGGATCGACTGAAACAGGACGACATTAGGAATGGCAGCCCTTCATCGACTGAAACAGGACGACATTAGGAATGGTAGCCCTGGATCGACTGAAACAGGACGACATTAGGAATTGTAGCTCGGATCGACTGAAACAGGACGACATTAGGAATGGTAGATAGGATCGACTGAAACAGGACGACATTAGGAATGGTAGCTCGGATCGACTGAAACAGGACGACATTAGGAATGGCAGCCCTGGATCGACTGAAACAGGACGACATTAGGAATGGTAGCTCGGATCGACTGAAACAGGACGACATTAGGAATGGTAGCTAGGATCGACTGAAACAGGACGACATTAGGAATGGCAGCTAGGATCGACTGAAACAGGACGACATTAGGAATGGAGCCCTGGATCGACTGAAACAGGACGACATTAGGAATGGTAGCCCTGGATCGACTGAAACAGGACGACATTAGGAATGGTAGCTAGGATCGACTGAAACAGGACGACATTAGGAATGGCAGCTAGGATCGACTGAAACAGGACGACATTAGGAATGGCAGCTAGGATCGACTGAAACAGGACAACATTAGGAATGGCATCTCGGATCGACTGAAACAGGACGACATTAGGAATGGTAGCTAGGATCGACTGAAACGGGGCGACATTAGGAATGGTAGCCCTGGATCGACTGAAACAGGACGACATTAGGAAATGTAGCTAGGATCGACTGAAACGGGGCGACATTAGGAATGGTATCTAGGATCGACAGAAACAGGACGACATTAGGAATAACAGCCCTTCATCGACTGAAACAGGACGACATTAGGAATGGTAGCCCTGGATCGACTGAAACAGGACGACATTAGGAATGGCAGCCCTGGATCGACTGAAACAGGACGACATTAGGAATGGCAGCTAGGATCGACTGAAACAGGACGACATTAGGAATGGTAGCTAGGATCGACTGAAACGGGGCGACATTAGGAATGGTAGCCCTGGATCGACTGAAACAGGACGACATTAGGAAATGTAGCTAGGATCGACTGAAACGGGGCGACATTAGGAATGGTATCTAGGATCGACAGAAACAGGACGACATTAGGAATAACAGCCCTTCATCGACTGAAACAGGACGACATTAGGAATGGTAGCCCTGGATCGACTGAAACAGGACGACATTAGGAATGGCAGCCCTGGATCGACTGAAACAGGACGACATTAGGAATGGCAGCTAGGATCGACTGAAACAGGACGACATTAGGAATGGTAGCTAGGATCGACTGAAACAGGACGACATTAGGAATGTTAGCCCTGGATCTACTGAAACAGGACGACATTAGGAATGGCAGCTCGGATCGACTGAAACAGGACGACATTAGGAATGGTAGCTAGGATCGACTGAAACAGGACGACATTAGGAATGGTAGCCCAGGATAGACTGAAACAGGACGACATTAGGAATGGTAGCTAGGATCGACTGAAACGGGGCGACATTAGGAATGGTAGCCCTGGATCGACTGAAACAGGACGACATTAGGAAATGTAGCTAGGATCGACTGAAACGGGGCGACATTAGGAATGGTATCTAGGATCGACAGAAACAGGACGACATTAGGAATGGCAGCCCTGGATCGACTGAAACAGGACGACATTAGGAATGGCAGCCCTGGATCGACTGAAACAGGACGACATTAGGAATGGCAGCTAGGATCGACTGAAACAGGACGACATTAGGAATGGTAGCTAGGATCGACTGAAACAGGACGACATTAGGAATGTTAGCCCTGGATCTACTGAAACAGGACGACATTAGGAATGGCAGCTAGGATCGACTGAAACAGGACGACATTATGAATGGCAGCCCTGGATCGACTGAAAGAGGACGACATTAGGAATGGCAGCTCGGATCGACTGAAACAGGACGACATTACGAATGGTAGATAGGATCGACTGAAACAGGACGACATTAGGAATGGTAGCTCGGATCGACTGAAACAGGACGACATTAGGAATGGTAGATAGGATCGACTGAAACAGGACGACATTAGGAATGGTAGCTAGGATCGACTGAAACAGGACGACATTAGGAATGGCAGCCCTGGATCGACTGAAACAGGACGACATTAGGAATGGTAGCTCGGATCGACTGAAACAGGACGACATTAGGAATGGTAGCTAGGATCGACTGAAACAGGACGACATTAGGAATGGTAGCTCGGATCGACTGAAACAGGACAACATTAGGAATGGTAGCTAGGATCGACTGAAACAGGACGACATTAGGAATGGCAGCTCGGATCGACTGAAACAGGACGACATTAGGAATGGTAGCTAGGATCGACTGAAACAGGACGACATTAGGTATTGTAGCTAGGATCGACTGAAACAGGACGACATTAGGAATGGCAGCTCGGATCGACTGAAACAGGACGACATTAGGAATGGTAGCTAGGATCGACTGAAACAGGACGACATTAGGAATGGTAGCTAGGATCGACTGAAACAGGACGACATTAGGAATGTTAGCCCTGGATCGACTGAAACAGGACGACATTAGGAATGGCAGCCCTGGATCGACTGAAACAGGACGACATTAGGAATGGCAGCTAGGATCGACTGAAACAGGACGACATTAGGAATGGTAGCTAGGATCGACTGAAACAGGACGACATTAGGAATGTTAGCCCTGGATCGACTGAAACAGGACGACATTAGGAATGGCAGCTCGGATCGACTGAAACAGGACGACATTAGGAATGGTAGCTAGGATCGACTGAAACAGGACGACATTAGGAATGGTAGCCCAGGATAGACTGAAACAGGACGACATTAGGAATGGCAGCTAGGATCGACTGAAACAGGACGACATTAGGAATGGTAGCTAGGATCGACTGAAACAGGACGACATTAGGAATGGCAGCCCTTCATCGACTGAAACAGGACGACATTAGGAATGGTAGCCCTGGATCGACTGAAACAGGACGACATTAGGAATGGCAGCCCTGGATCGACTGAAACAGGACGACATTAGGAATGGCAGCCCTGGATCGACTGAAACAGGACGACATTAGGAATGGCAGCTAGGATCGACTGAAACAGGACGACATTAGGAATGGCAGCCCTGGATCGACTGAAACAGGACGACATTAGGAATGGCAGCTGGGATCGACTGAAACAGGACGACATTAGGAATGGTAGCTAGGATCGACTGAAACAGGACGACATTAGGAATGGCAGCCCTGGATCGACTGAAACAGGACGACATTAGGAATGGCAGCCCTGGATCGACTGAAACAGGACGACATTAGGAATGGCAGCTAGGATCGACTGAAACAGGACGACATTAGGAATGGCAGCCCTGGATCGACTGAAAGAGGACGACATTAGGAATGGCAGCTCGGATCGACTGAAACAGGACGACATTAGGAATGGTAGATAGGATCGACTGAAACAGGACGACATTAGGAATGGTAGCTCGGATCGACTGAAACAGGACGACATTAGGAATGGTAGATAGGATCGACTGAAACAGGACGACATTAGGAATGGTAGCTAGGATCGACTGAAACAGGACGACATTAGGAATGGCAGCCCTGGATCGACTGAAACAGGACGACATTAGGAATGGTAGCTCGGATCGACTGAAACAGGACGACATTAGGAATGGTAGCTAGGATCGACTGAAACAGGACGACATTAGGAATGGTAGCTAGGATCGACTGAAACAGGACGACATTAGGAATTGTAGATAGGATCGACTGAAACAGGACGACATTAGGAATGGTAGCTAGGATCGACTGAAACAGGACGACATTAGGAATGGCATCTCGGATCGACTGAAACAGGACGACATTAGGAATGGTAGCTAGGATCGACTGAAACGGGGCGACATTAGGAATGGTAGCCCTGGATCGACTGAAACAGGACGACATTAGGAAATGTAGCTAGGATCGACTGAAACGGGGCGACATTAGGAATGGTATCTAGGATCGACTGAAACAGGACGACATTAGGAATGGTAGACTAGGATCGACTGAAACAGGACGACATTAGGAATGGTAGCTAGGATCAACTGAAACAGGACGACATTAGGAATGGAATCTCAGATCGACTGAAACAGGACGACATTAGGAATGGTAGCTCGGATCGACTGAAACAGGACGACATTAGGAATGGTAGCCCTGGATCGACTGAAACAGGACGACATTAGGAATGGTAGCTAGGATCGACTGAAACAGGACGACATTAGGAATGGTAGCTAGGATCGACTGAAACAGGACGACATTAGGAATGGTAGCTAGGATCGACTGAAACAGGACGACATTAGGAATGGTAGCTCAGATCGACTGAAACAGGACGACATTAGGAATGGTAGCCCTGGATCGACTGAAACAGGACGACATTAGGAATGGCAGCTAGGATCGACTGAAACAGGACGACATTAGGAATGGTAGCTAGGATCGACTGAAACAGGACGACATTAGGAATGGCAGCCCTGGATCGACTGAAACAGGACGACATTAGGAATGGTAGCTAGGATCGACTGAAACAGGACGACATTAGGAATGGCAGCCCTGGATCGACTGAAACAGGACGACATTAGGAATGGCAGCTAGGATCGACTGAAACAGGACGACATTAGGAATGGTAGCTGGGATCGACTGAAACAGGACGACATTAGGAATGGCAGCTCGGATTGACTGAAACAGGACGACATTAGGAATGGTAGCTAGGATCGACTGAAACAGGACGACATTAGGTATTGTAGCTAGGATCGACTGAAACAGGACGACATTAGGAATGGCAGCTCGGATTGACTGAAACAGGACGACATTAGGAATGGTAGCTAGGATCGACTGAAACAGGACGACATTAGGAATGGTAGCTAGGATCGACTGAAACAGGACGACATTAGGAATGTTAGCCCTGGATCGACTGAAACAGGACGACATTAGGAATGGCAGCCCTGGATCGACTGAAACAGGACGACATTAGGAATGGCAGCTAGGATCGACTGAAACAGGACGACATTAGGAATGGTAGCTAGGATCGACTGAAACAGGACGACATTAGGAATGTTAGCCCTGGATCTACTGAAACAGGACGACATTAGGAATGGCAGCTCGGATCGACTGAAACAGGACGACATTAGGAATGGTAGCTAGGATCGACTGAAACAGGACGACATTAGGAATGGTAGCCCAGGATAGACTGAAACAGGACGACATTAGGAATGGCAGCTAGGATCGACTGAAACAGGACGACATTAGGAATGGTAGATAGGATCGACTGAAACAGGATGACATTAGGAATGGCAGCCCTTCATCGACTGAAACAGGACGACATTAGGAATGGTAGCCCTGGATCGACTGAAACAGGACGACATTAGGAATGGCAGCCCTGGATCGACTGAAACAGGACGACATTAGGAATGGCAGCCCTGGATCGACTGAAACAGGACGACATTAGGAATGGCAGCTAGGATCGACTGAAACAGGACGACATTAGGAATGGCAGCCCTGGATCGACTGGAAACACGACGACATTAGGAATGGCAGCTGGGATCGACTGAAACAGGACGACATTAGGAATGGTAGCTAGGATCGACTGAAACAGGATGACATTAGGAATGGCAGCCCTGGATCGACTGAAACAGGACGACATTAGGAATGGCAGCCCTGGATCGACTGAAACAGGACGACATTAGGAATGGCAGCTAGGATCGACTGAAACAGGACGACATTAGGAATGGCAGCCCTGGATCGACTGAAAGAGGACGACATTAGGAATGGCAGCTCGGATCGACTGAAACAGGACGACATTAGGAATGGTAGATAGGATCGACTGAAACAGGACGACATTAGGAATGGTAGCTCGGATCGACTGAAACAGGACGACATTAGGAATGGTAGATAGGATCGACTGAAACAGGACGACATTAGGAATGGTAGCTAGGATCGACTGAAACAGGACGACATTAGGAATGGCAGCCCTGGATCGACTGAAACAGGACGACATTAGGAATGGTAGCTCGGATCGACTGAAACAGGACGACATTAGGAATGGTAGCTAGGATCGACTGAAACAGGACGACATTAGGAATGGTAGCTAGGATCGACTGAAACAGGACGACATTAGGAATTGTAGATAGGATCGACTGAAACAGGACTACATTAGGAATGGTAGCTAGGATCGACTGAAACAGGACAACATTAGGAATGGCATCTCGGATCGACTGAAACAGGACGACATTAGGAATGGTAGCTAGGATCGACTGAAACGGGGCGACATTAGGAATGGTAGCCCTGGATCGACTGAAACAGGACGACATTAGGAAATGTAGCTAGGATCGACTGAAACGGGCGACATTAGGAATGGTATCTAGGATCGACTGAAACAGGACGACATTAGGAATGGTAGATAGGATCGACTGAAACAGGACGACATTAGGAATGGTAGCTAGGATCAACTGAAACAGGACGACATTAGGAATGGAATCTCAGATCGACTGAAACAGGACGACATTAGGAATGGTAGCTCGGATCGACTGAAACAGGACGACATTAGGAATGGTAGCCCTGGATCGACTGATACAGGACGACATTAGGAATGGTAGCTAGGATCGACTGAAACAGGACGACATTAGGAATGGTAGCTAGGATCGACTGAAACAGGACGACATTAGGAATGGTAGCTAGGATCGACTGAAACAGGACGACATTAGGAATGGTAGCTCAGATCGACTGAAACAGGACGACATTAGGAATGGTAGCCCTGGATCGACTGAAACAGGACGACATTAGGAATGGCAGCTAGGATCGACTGAAACAGGACGACATTAGGAATGGTAGATAGGATCGACTGAAACAGGACGACATTAGGAATGGTAGCCCTGGATCGACTGAAACAGGACGACATTAGGAATGGTAGCTAGGATCGACTGAAACAGGACGACATTAGGAATGGCAGCCCTGGATCGACTGAAACAGGACGACATTAGGAATGGCAGCTAGGATCGACTGAAACAGGACGACATTAGGAATGGTAGCTGGGATCGACTGAAACAGGACGACATTAGGAATGGCAGCCCTTCATCGACTGAAACAGGACGACATTAGGAATGGTAGCCCTGGATCGACTGAAACAGGACGACATTAGGAATTGTAGCTCGGATCGACTGAAACAGGACGACATTAGGAATGGTAGATAGGATCGACTGAAACAGGACGACATTAGGAATGGTAGCTCGGATCGACTGAAACAGGACGACATTAGGAATGGCAGCCCTGGATCGACTGAAACAGGACGACATTAGGAATGGTAGCTCGGATCGACTGAAACAGGACGACATTAGGAATGGTAGCTAGGATCGACTGAAACAGGACGACATTAGGAATGGCAGCTAGGATCGACTGAAACAGGACGACATTAGGAATGGAGCCCTGGATCGACTGAAACAGGACGACATTAGGAATGGTAGCCCTGGATCGACTGAAACAGGACGACATTAGGAATGGTAGCTAGGATCGACTGAAACAGGACGACATTAGGAATGGCAGCTAGGATCGACTGAAACAGGACGACATTAGGAATGGCAGCTAGGATCGACTGAAACAGGACAACATTAGGAATGGCATCTCGGATCGACTGAAACAGGACGACATTAGGAATGGTAGCTAGGATCGACTGAAACGGGGCGACATTAGGAATGGTAGCCCTGGATCGACTGAAACAGGACGACATTAGGAAATGTAGCTAGGATCGACTGAAACGGGGCGACATTAGGAATGGTATCTAGGATCGACAGAAACAGGACGACATTAGGAATAACAGCCCTTCATCGACTGAAACAGGACGACATTAGGAATGGTAGCCCTGGATCGACTGAAACAGGACGACATTAGGAATGGCAGCCCTGGATCGACTGAAACAGGACGACATTAGGAATGGCAGCTAGGATCGACTGAAACAGGACGACATTAGGAATGGTAGCTAGGATCGACTGAAACAGGACGACATTAGGAATGTTAGCCCTGGATCTACTGAAACAGGACGACATTAGGAATGGCAGCTCGGATCGACTGAAACAGGACGACATTAGGAATGGTAGCTAGGATCGACTGAAACAGGACGACATTAGGAATGGTAGCCCAGGATAGACTGAAACAGCACGACATTAGGAATGGTAGCTAGGATCGACTGAAACGGGGCGACATTAGGAATGGTAGCCCTGGATCGACTGAAACAGGACGACATTAGGAAATGTAGCTAGGATCGACTGAAACGGGCGACATTAGGAATGGTATCTAGGATCGACAGAAACAGGACGACATTAGGAATGGCAGCCCTGGATCGACTGAAACAGGACGACATTAGGAATGGCAGCCCTGGATCGACTGAAACAGGACGACATTAGGAATGGCAGCTAGGATCGACTGAAACAGGACGACATTAGGAATGGTAGCTAGGATCGACTGAAACAGGACGACATTAGGAATGTTAGCCCTGGATCTACTGAAACAGGACGACATTAGGAATGGCAGCTAGGATCGACTGAAACAGGACGACATTAGGAATGGCAGCCCTGGATCGACTGAAAGAGGACGACATTAGGAATGGCAGCTCGGATCGACTGAAACAGGACGACATTACGAATGGTAGATAGGATCGACTGAAACAGGACGACATTAGGAATGGTAGCTCGGATCGACTGAAACAGGACGACATTAGGAATGGTAGATAGGATCGACTGAAACAGGACGACATTAGGAATGGTAGCTAGGATCGACTGAAACAGGACGACATTAGGAATGGCAGCCCTGGATCGACTGAAACAGGACGACATTAGGAATGGTAGCTCGGATCGACTGAAACAGGACGACATTAGGAATGGTAGCTCAGATCGACTGAAACAGGACGACATTAGGAATGGTAGCTAGGATCGACTGAAACAGGACGACATTAGGAATTGTAGCTAGGATCGACTGAAACAGGACGACATTAGGAATGGTAACTAGGATCGACTGAAACAGGACGACATTAGGAATGGTAGCTAGGATCGACTGAAACAGGACAACATTAGGAATGGCAGCTAGGATCGACTGAAACAGGACGACATTAGGAATGGTAGCTCGGATCGACTGAAACAGGACAACATTAGGAATGGTAGCTAGGATCGACTGAAACAGGACGACATTAGGAATGGCAGCTCGGATTGACTGAAACAGGACGACATTAGGAATGGTAGCTAGGATCGACTGAAACAGGACGACATTAGGTATTGTAGCTAGGATCGACTGAAACAGGACGACATTAGGAATGGCAGCTCGTATTGACTGAAACAGGACGACATTAGGAATGGTAGCTAGGATCGACTGAAACAGGACGACATTAGGAATGGTAGCTCAGATCGACTGAAACAGGACGACATTAGGAATGGTAGCTAGGATCGACTGAAACAGGACGACATTAGGAATGGTAGCTAGGATCGACTGAAACAGGACGACATTAGGAATGGCAGCCCTGGATCGACTGAAACGGGGCGACATTAGGAATGGTATTTAGGATCGACTGAAACAGGACGACATTAGGAATGGTAGCCCAGGATCGACTGAAACAGGACGACATTAGGAATGGTAGCCCTTGATAGACTGAAACAGGACGACATTAGGAATGGTAGCTAGGATCGACTGAAACACGACGACATTAGGAATGGTAGCTAGGATTGACTGAAACAGGACGACATTAGGAATGGTAGCTAGGATCGACTGAAACAGGACGACAGTAGGAATGGTAGCCCTGGATCGACTGAAACAGGACGACATTAGGAATGGTAGCTAGGATCGACTGAAACAGGACGACATTAGGAATGGTAGATAGGATCGACTGAAACAGGACGACATTAGGAATGGTAGCCCTGGATAGACTGAAACAGGACGACATTAGGAATGGTAGCTCAGATCGACTGAAACAGGACGACATTAGGAATGGCAGCCCTGGATCGACTGAAACAAGACGACATTAGGAATGGTATCTAGGATCGACTGAAACAGGACAACATTAGGAATGGTAGCCCTTGATCGACTGAAACAAGACGACATTAGGAATGGTAGTTAGGATCGACTTAAACAGGACGACATTAGGAATGGTAGCTAGGATCGACTGAAACAGGACGACATTAGGAATGGTAGCCCTTGATCGACTGAAACAGGACGACATTAGAAATGGTAGCTAGGATCGACTGAAACACGACGACATTAGGAATGGCAGCTAGGATCGACTGAAACAGGACGACATTAGGAATGGTAGCCCTGGATCGACTGAAACAGGACGACATTAGGAATGGTAGCTCAGATCGACTGAAACAGGACGACATTAGGAATGGTAGCTCGGATCGACTGAAACAGGACGACATTAGGAATGGCAGCTCGGATCGACTGAAACAGGACGACATTAGGAATGGTAGCTAGGATCGACTGAAACAGGACGACATTAGGAATGGTAGCCCAGGATAGACTGAAACAGGACGACATTAGGAATGGCAGCTAGGATCGACTGAAACAGGACGACATTAGGAATGGTAGCTGGGATCGACTGAAACAGGACGACATTAGGAATGGCAGCCCTTCATCGACTGAAACAGGACGACATTAGGAATGGTAGCCCTGGATCGACTGAAACAGGACGACATTAGGAATTGTAGCTCGGATCGACTGAAACAGGACGACATTAGGAATGGTAGATAGGATCGACTGAAACAGGACGACATTAGGAATGGTAGCTCGGATCGAATGATACAGGACGACATTAGGAATGGCAGCCCTGGATCGACTGAAACAGGACGACATTAGGAATGGTAGCTCGGATCGACTGAAACAGGACGACATTAGGAATGGTAGCTAGGATCGACTGAAACAGGACGACATTAGGAATGGCAGCTAGGATCGACTGAAACAGGACGACATTAGGAATGGAGCCCTGGATCGACTGGAAACAGGACGACATTAGGAATGGTAGCCCTGGATCGACTGAAACAGGACGACATTAGGAATGGTAGCTAGGATCGACTGAAACAGGACGACATTAGGAATGGCAGCTAGGATCGACTGAAACAGGAAGACATTAGGAATGGCAGCTAGGATCGACTGAAACAGGACAACATTAGGAATGGCATCTCGGATCGACTGAAACAGGACGACATTAGGAATGGTAGCTAGGATCGACTGAAACGGGGCGACATTAGGAATGGTAGCCCTGGATCGACTGAAACAGGACGACATTAGGAAATGTAGCTAGGATCGACTGAAACGGGCGACATTAGGAATGGTATCTAGGATCGACAGAAACAGGACGACATTAGGAATGGCAGCCCTTCATCGACTGAAACAGGACGACATTAGGAATGGCAGCCCTGGATCGACTGAAACAGGACGACATTAGGAATGGCAGCTAGGATCGACTGAAACAGGACGACATTAGGAATGGTAGCTAGGATCGACTGAAACAGGACGACATTAGGAATGTTAGCCCTGGATCTACTGAAACAGGACGACATTAGGAATGGCAGCTCGGATCGACTGAAACAGGACGACATTAGGAATGGTAGCTAGGATCGACTGAAACAGGACGACATTAGGAATGGTAGCCCAGGATAGACTGAAACAGGACGACATTAGGAATGGTAGCTAGGATCGACTGAAACGGGCGACATTAGGAATGGTAGCCCTGGATCGACTGAAACAGGACGACATTAGGAAATGTAGCTAGGATCGACTGAAACGGGCGACATTAGGAATGGTATCTAGGATCGACAGAAACAGGACGACATTAGGAATGGCAGCCCTGGATCGACTGAAACAGGACGACATTAGGAATGGCAGCCCTGGATCGACTGAAACAGGACGACATTAGGAATGGCAGCTAGGATCGACTGAAACAGGACGACATTAGGAATGGTAGCTAGGATCGACTGAAACAGGACGACATTAGGAATGTTAGCCCTGGATCTACTGAAACAGGACGACATTAGGAATGGCAGCTCGGATCGACTGAAACAGGACGACATTAGGAATGGTAGCTAGGATCGACTGAAACAGGACGACATTAGGAATGGTAGCCCAGGATAGACTGAAACAGGACGACATTAGGAATGGCAGCTAGGATCGACTGAAACAGGACGACATTAGGAATGGTAGATAGGATCGACTGAAACAGGATGACATTAGGAATGGCAGCCCTTCATCGACTGAAACAGGACGACATTAGGAATGGTAGCCCTGGATCGACTGAAACAGGACGACATTAGGAATGGCAGCCCTGGATCGACTGAAACAGGACGACATTAGGAATGGCAGCCCTGGATCGACTGAAACAGGACGACATTAGGAATGGCAGCTAGGATCGACTGAAACAGGACGACATTAGGAATGGCAGCCCTGGATCGACTGAAACACGACGACATTAGGAATGGCAGCTGGGATCGACTGAAACAGGACGACATTAGGAATGGTAGCTAGGATCGACTGAAACAGGATGACATTAGGAATGGCAGCCCTGGATCGACTGAAACAGGACGACATTAGGAATGGCAGCCCTGGATCGACTGAAACAGGACGACATTAGGAATGGCAGCTAGGATCGACTGAAACAGGACGACATTAGGAATGGCAGCCCTGGATCGACTGAAAGAGGACGACATTAGGAATGGCAGCTCGGATCGACTGAAACAGGACGACATTAGGAATGGTAGATAGGATCGACTGAAACAGGACGACATTAGGAATGGTAGCTCGGATCGACTGAAACAGGACGACATTAGGAATGGTAGATAGGATCGACTGAAACAGGACGACATTAGGAATGGTAGCTAGGATCGACTGAAACAGGACGACATTAGGAATGGCAGCCCTGGATCGACTGAAACAGGACGACATTAGGAATGGTAGCTCGGATCGACTGAAACAGGACGACATTAGGAATGGTAGCTAGGATCGACTGAAACAGGACGACATTAGGAATGGTAGCTAGGATCGACTGAAACAGGACGACATTAGGAATTGTAGATAGGATCGACTGAAACAGGAATACATTAGGAATGGTAGCTAGGATCGACTGAAACAGGACAACATTAGGAATGGCATCTCGGATCGACTGAAACAGGACGACATTAGGAATGGTAGCTAGGATCGACTGAAACGGGGCGACATTAGGAATGGTAGCCCTGGATCGACTGAAACAGGACGACATTAGGAAATGTAGCTAGGATCGACTGAAACGGGCGACATTAGGAATGGTATCTAGGATCGACTGAAACAGGACGACATTAGGAATGGTAGATAGGATCGACTGAAACAGGACGACATTAGGAATGGTAGCTAGGATCAACTGAAACAGGACGACATTAGGAATGGAATCTCAGATCGACTGAAACAGGACGACATTAGGAATGGTAGCTCGGATCGACTGAAACAGGACGACATTAGGAATGGTAGCCCTGGATCGACTGATACAGGACGACATTAGGAATGGTAGCTAGGATCGACTGAAACAGGACGACATTAGGAATGGTAGCTAGGATCGACTGAAACAGGACGACATTAGGAATGGTAGCTAGGATCGACTGAAACAGGACGACATTAGGAATGGTAGCTCAGATCGACTGAAACAGGACGACATTAGGAATGGTAGCCCTGGATCGACTGAAACAGGACGACATTAGGAATGGCAGCTAGGATCGACTGAAACAGGACGACATTAGGAATGGTAGATAGGATCGACTGAAACAGGACGACATTAGGAATGGTAGCCCTGGATCGACTGAAACAGGACGACATTAGGAATGGTAGCTAGGATCGACTGAAACAGGACGACATTAGGAATGGCAGCCCTGGATCGACTGAAACAGGACGACATTAGGAATGGCAGCTAGGATCGACTGAAACAGGACGACATTAGGAATGGTAGCTGGGATCGACTGAAACAGGACGACATTAGGAATGGCAGCCCTTCATCGACTGAAACAGGACGACATTAGGAATGGTAGCCCTGGATCGACTGAAACAGGACGACATTAGGAATTGTAGCTCGGATCGACTGAAACAGGACGACATTAGGAATGGTAGATAGGATCGACTGAAACAGGACGACATTAGGAATGGTAGCTCGGATCGACTGAAACAGGACGACATTAGGAATGGCAGCCCTGGATCGACTGAAACAGGACGACATTAGGAATGGTAGCTCGGATCGACTGAAACAGGACGACATTAGGAATGGTAGCTAGGATCGACTGAAACAGGACGACATTAGGAATGGCAGCTAGGATCGACTGAAACAGGACGACATTAGGAATGGAGCCCTGGATCGACTGAAACAGGACGACATTAGGAATGGTAGCCCTGGATCGACTGAAACAGGACGACATTAGGAATGGTAGCTAGGATCGACTGAAACAGGACGACATTAGGAATGGCAGCTAGGATCCACTGAAACAGGACGACATTAGGAATGGCAGCTAGGATCGACTGAAACAGGACAACATTAGGAATGGCATCTCGGATCGACTGAAACAGGACGACATTAGGAATGGTAGCTAGGATCGACTGAAACGGGGCGACATTAGGAATGGTAGCCCTGGATCGACTGAAACAGGACGACATTAGGAAATGTAGCTAGGATCGACTGAAACGGGCGACATTAGGAATGGTATCTAGGATCGACAGAAACAGGACGACATTAGGAATAACAGCCCTTCATCGACTGAAACAGGACGACATTAGGAATGGTAGCCCTGGATCGACTGAAACAGGACGACATTAGGAATGGCAGCCCTGGATCGACTGAAACAGGACGACATTAGGAATGGCAGCTAGGATCGACTGAAACAGGACGACATTAGGAATGGTAGCTAGGATCGACTGAAACAGGACGACATTAGGAATGTTAGCCCTGGATCTACTGGAAACAGGACGACATTAGGAATGGCAGCTCGGATCGACTGAAACAGGACGACATTAGGAATGGTAGCTAGGATCGACTGAAACAGGACGACATTAGGAATGGTAGCCCAGGATAGACTGAAACAGGACGACATTAGGAATGGTAGCTAGGATCGACTGAAACGGGGCGACATTAGGAATGGTAGCCCTGGATCGACTGAAACAGGACGACATTAGGAAATGTAGCTAGGATCGACTGAAACGGGGCGACATTAGGAATGGTATCTAGGATCGACAGAAACAGGACGACATTAGGAATGGCAGCCCTGGATCGACTGAAACAGGACGACATTAGGAATGGCAGCCCTGGATCGACTGAAACAGGACGACATTAGGAATGGCAGCTAGGATCGACTGAAACAGGACGACATTAGGAATGGTAGCTAGGATCGACTGAAACAGGACGACATTAGGAATGTTAGCCCTGGATCTACTGAAACAGGACGACATTAGGAATGGCAGCTAGGATCGACTGAAACAGGACGACATTAGGAATGGCAGCCCTGGATCGACTGAAAGAGGACGACATTAGGAATGGCAGCTCGGATCGACTGAAACAGGACGACATTACGAATGGTAGATAGGATCGACTGAAACAGGACGACATTAGGAATGGTAGCTCGGATCGACTGAAACAGGACGACATTAGGAATGGTAGATAGGATCGACTGAAACAGGACGACATTAGGAATGGTAGCTAGGATCGACTGAAACAGGACGACATTAGGAATGGCAGCCCTGGATCGACTGAAACAGGACGACATTAGGAATGGTAGCTCGGATCGACTGAAACAGGACGACATTAGGAATGGTAGCTAGGATCGACTGAAACAGGACGACATTAGGAATGGTAGCTAGGATCGACTGAAACAGGACGACATTAGGAATTGTAGATAGGATCGACTGAAACAGGACTACATTAGGAATGGTAGCTAGGATCGACTGAAACAGGACGACATTAGGAATGGTAGCCCAGGATAGACTGAAACAGGACGACATTAGGAATGGCAGCTAGGATCGACTGAAACAGGACGACATTAGGAATGGTAGATAGGATCGACTGAAACAGGATGACATTAGGAATGGCAGCCCTTCATCGACTGAAACAGGACGACATTAGGAATGGTAGCCCTGGATCGACTGAAACAGGACGACATTAGGAATGGCAGCCCTGGATCGACTGAAACAGGACGACATTAGGAATGGCAGCTAGGATCGACTGAAACAGGACGACATTAGGAATGGCAGCCCTGGATCGACTGAAACACGACGACATTAGGAATGGCAGCTGGGATCGACTGAAACAGGACGACATTAGGAATGGTAGCTAGGATCGACTGAAACAGGATGACATTAGGAATGGCAGCCCTGGATCGACTGAAACAGGACGACATTAGGAATGGCAGCCCTGGATCGACTGAAACAGGACGACATTAGGAATGGCAGCTAGGATCGACTGAAACAGGACGACATTAGGAATGGCAGCCCTGGATCGACTGAAAGAGGACGACATTAGGAATGGCAGCTCGGATCGACTGAAACAGGACGACATTAGGAATGGTAGATAGGATCGACTGAAACAGGACGACATTAGGAATGGTAGCTCGGATCGACTGAAACAGGACGACATTAGGAATGGTAGATAGGATCGACTGAAACAGGACGACATTAGGAATGGTAGCTAGGATCGACTGAAACAGGACGACATTAGGAATGGCAGCCCTGGATCGACTGAAACAGGACGACATTAGGAATGGTAGCTCGGATCGACTGAAACAGGACGACATTAGGAATGGTAGCTAGGATCGACTGAAACAGGACGACATTAGGAATGGTAGCCCTGGATCGACTGAAACAGGACGACATTAGGAATTGTAGATAGGATCGACTGAAACAGGACTACATTAGGAATGGTAGCTAGGATCGACTGAAACAGGACAACATTAGGAATGGCATCTCGGATCGACTGAAACAGGACGACATTAGGAATGGTAGCTAGGATCGACTGAAACGGGGCGACATTAGGAATGGTAGCCCTGGATCGACTGAAACAGGACGACATTAGGAAATGTAGCTAGGATCGACTGAAACGGGGCGACATTAGGAATGGTATCTAGGATCGACTGAAACAGGACGACATTAGGAATGGTAGATAGGATCGACTGAAACAGGACGACATTAGGAATGGTAGCTAGGATCAACTGAAACAGGACGACATTAGGAATGGAATCTCAGATCGACTGAAACAGGACGACATTAGGAATGGTAGCTCGGATCGACTGAAACAGGACGACATTAGGAATGGTAGCCCTGGATCGACTGATACAGGACGACATTAGGAATGGTAGCTAGGATCGACTGAAACAGGACGACATTAGGAATGGTAGCTAGGATCGACTGAAACAGGACGACATTAGGAATGGTAGCTAGGATCGACTGAAACAGGACGACATTAGGAATGGTAGCTCAGATCGACTGAAACAGGACGACATTAGGAATGGTAGCCCTGGATCGACTGAAACAGGACGACATTAGGAATGGCAGCTAGGATCGACTGAAACAGGACGACATTAGGAATGGTAGATAGGATCGACTGAAACAGGACGACATTAGGAATGGTAGCCCTGGATCGACTGAAACAGGACGACATTAGGAATGGTAGCTAGGATCGACTGAAACAGGACGACATTAGGAATGGCAGCCCTGGATCGACTGAAACAGGACGACATTAGGAATGGCAGCTAGGATCGACTGAAACAGGACGACATTAGGAATGGTAGCTGGGATCGACTGAAACAGGACGACATTAGGAATGGCAGCCCTTCATCGACTGAAACAGGACGACATTAGGAATGGTAGCCCTGGATCGACTGAAACAGGACGACATTAGGAATTGTAGCTCGGATCGACTGAAACAGGACGACATTAGGAATGGTAGATAGGATCGACTGAAACAGGACGACATTAGGAATGGTAGCTCGGATCGACTGAAACAGGACGACATTAGGAATGGCAGCCCTGGATCGACTGAAACAGGACGACATTAGGAATGGTAGCTCGGATCGACTGAAACAGGACGACATTAGGAATGGTAGCTAGGATCGACTGAAACAGGACGACATTAGGAATGGCAGCTAGGATCGACTGAAACAGGACGACATTAGGAATGGAGCCCTGGATCGACTGAAACAGGACGACATTAGGAATGGTAGCCCTGGATCGACTGAAACAGGACGACATTAGGAATGGTAGCTAGGATCGACTGAAACAGGACGACATTAGGAATGGCAGCTAGGATCGACTGAAACAGGACGACATTAGGAATGGCAGCTAGGATCGACTGAAACAGGACAACATTAGGAATGGCATCTCGGATCGACTGAAACAGGACGACATTAGGAATGGTAGCTAGGATCGACTGAAACGGGGCGACATTAGGAATGGTAGCCCTGGATCGACTGAAACAGGACGACATTAGGAAATGTAGCTAGGATCGACTGAAACGGGCGACATTAGGAATGGTATCTAGGATCGACAGAAACAGGACGACATTAGGAATGGCAGCCCTTCATCGACTGAAACAGGACGACATTAGGAATGGTAGCCCTGGATCGACTGAAACAGGACGACATTAGGAATGGCAGCCCTGGATCGACTGAAACAGGACGACATTAGGAATGGCAGCTAGGATCGACTGAAACAGGACGACATTAGGAATGGTAGCTAGGATCGACTGAAACAGGACGACATTAGGAATGTTAGCCCTGGATCTACTGAAACAGGACGACATTAGGAATGGCAGCTCGGATCGACTGAAACAGGACGACATTAGGAATGGTAGCTAGGATCGACTGAAACAGGACGACATTAGGAATGGTAGCCCAGGATAGACTGAAACAGGACGACATTAGGAATGGTAGCTAGGATCGACTGAAACGGGGCGACATTAGGAATGGTAGCCCTGGATCGACTGAAACAGGACGACATTAGGAAATGTAGCTAGGATCGACTGAAACGAGGCGACATTAGGAATGGTATCTAGGATCGACAGAAACAGGACGACATTAGGAATGGCAGCCCTGGATCGACTGAAACAGGACGACATTAGGAATGGCAGCCCTGGATCGACTGAAACAGGACGACATTAGGAATGGCAGCTAGGATCGACTGAAACAGGACGACATTAGGAATGGTAGCTAGGATCGACTGAAACAGGACGACATTAGGAATGTTAGCCCTGGATCTACTGAAACAGGACGACATTAGGAATGGCAGCTAGGATCGACTGAAACAGGACGACATTAGGAATGGCAGCCCTGGATCGACTGAAAGAGGACGACATTAGGAATGGCAGCTCGGATCGACTGAAACAGGACGACATTAGGAATGGTAGATAGGATCGACTGAAACAGGACGACATTAGGAATGGTAGCTCGGATCGACTGAAACAGGACGACATTAGGAATGGTAGATAGGATCGACTGAAACAGGACGACATTAGGAATGGTAGCTAGGATCGACTGAAACAGGACGACATTAGGAATGGCAGCCCTGGATCGACTGAAACAGGACGACATTAGGAATGATAGCTCGGATCGACCGAAACAGGACGACATTAGGAATGGTAGCTAGGATCGACTGAAACAGGACGACATTAGGAATGGTAGCTAGGATCGACTGAAACAGGACGACATTAGGAATTGTAGATAGGATCGACTGAAACAGGACTACATTAGGAATGGTAGCTAGGATCGACTGAAACAGGACAACATTAGGAATGGCATCTCGGATCGACTGAAACAGGACGACATTAGGAATGGTAGCTAGGATCGACTGAAACGGGGCGACATTAGGAATGGTAGCCCTGGATCGACTGAAACAGGACGACATTAGGAAATGTAGCTAGGATCGACTGAAACGGGCGACATTAGGAATGGTATCTAGGATCGACTGAAACAGGACGACATTAGGAATGGTAGATAGGATCGACTGAAACAGGACGACATTAGGAATGGTAGCTAGGATCAACTGAAACAGGACGACATTAGGAATGGAATCTCAGATCGACTGAAACAGGACGACATTAGGAATGGTAGCTCGGATCGACTGAAACAGGACGACATTAGGAATGGTAGCCCTGGATCGACTGATACAGGACGACATTAGGAATGGTAGCTAGGATCGACTGAAACAGGACGACATTAGGAATGGTAGCTAGGATCGACTGAAACAGGACGACATTAGGAATGGTAGCTAGGATCGACTGAAACAGGACGACATTAGGAATGGTAGCTCAGATCGACTGAAACAGGACGACATTAGGAATGGTAGCCCTGGATCGACTGAAACAGGACGACATTAGGAATGGCAGCTAGGATCGACTGAAACAGGACGACATTAGGAATGGTAGATAGGATCGACTGAAACAGGACGACATTAGGAATGGTAGCCCTGGATCGACTGAAACAGGACGACATTAGGAATGGTAGCTAGGATCGACTGAAACAGGACGACATTAGGAATGGCAGCCCTGGATCGACTGAAACAGGACGACATTAGGAATGGCAGCTAGGATCGACTGAAACAGGACGACATTAGGAATGGTAGCTGGGATCGACTGAAACAGGACGACATTAGGAATGGCAGCCCTTCATCGACTGAAACAGGACGACATTAGGAATGGTAGCCTTGGATCGACTGAAACAGGACGACATTAGGAATTGTAGCTCGGATCGACTGAAACAGGACGACATTAGGAATGGTAGATAGGATCGACTGAAACAGGACGACATTAGGAATGGTAGCTCGGATCGACTGAAACAGGACGACATTAGGAATGGCAGCCCTGGATCGACTGAAACAGGACGACATTAGGAATGGTAGCTCGGATCGACTGAAACAGGACGACATTAGGAATGGTAGCTAGGATCGACTGAAACAGGACGACATTAGGAATGGCAGCTAGGATCGACTGAAACAGGACGACATTAGGAATGGAGCCCTGGATCGACTGAAACAGGACGACATTAGGAATGGTAGCCCTGGATCGACTGAAACAGGACGACATTAGGAATGGTAGCTAGGATCGACTGAAACAGGACGACATTAGGAATGGCAGCTAGGATCGACTGAAAAAGGACGACATTAGGAATGGCAGCTAGGATCGACTGAAACAGGACAACATTAGGAATGGCATCTCGGATCGACTGAAACAGGACGACATTAGGAATGGTAGCTAGGATCGACTGAAACGGGCGACATTAGGAATGGTAGCCCTGGATCGACTGAAACAGGACGACATTAGGAAATGTAGCTAGGATCGACTGAAACGGGGCGACATTAGGAATGGTATCTAGGATCGACAGAAACAGGACGACATTAGGAATGGCAGCCCTTCATCGACTGAAACAGGACGACATTAGGAATGGTAGCCCTGGATCGACTGAAACAGGACGACATTAGGAATGGCAGCCCTGGATCGACTGAAACAGGACGACATTAGGAATGGCAGCTAGGATCGACTGAAACAGGACGACATTAGGAATGGTAGCTAGGATCGACTGAAACAGGACGACATTAGGAATGTTAGCCCTGGATCTACTGAAACAGGACGACATTAGGAATGGCAGCTCGGATCGACTGAAACAGGACGACATTAGGAATGGTAGCTAGGATCGACTGAAACAGGACGACATTAGGAATGGTAGCCCAGGATAGACTGAAACAGGACGACATTAGGAATGGTAGCTAGGATCGACTGAAACGGGACGACATTAGGAATGGTAGCCCTGGATCGACTGAAACAGGACGACATTAGGAATGGCAGCTAGGATCGACTGAAACAGGACGACATTAGGAATGGAGCCCTGGATCGACTGAAACAGGACGACATTAGGAATGGTAGCCCTGGATCGACTGAAACAGGACGACATTAGGAATGGTAGCTAGGATCGACTGAAACAGGACGACATTAGGAATGGCAGCTAGGATCGACTGAAACAGGACGACATTAGGAATGGCAGCTAGGATCGACTGAAACAGGACAACATTAGGAATGGCATCTCGGATCGACTGAAACAGGACGACATTAGGAATGGTAGCTAGGATCGACTGAAACGGGGCGACATTAGGAATGGTAGCCCTGGATCGACTGAAACAGGACGACATTAGGAAATGTAGCTAGGATCGACTGAAACGGGCGACATTAGGAATGGTATCTAGGATCGACAGAAACAGGACGACATTAGGAATAACAGCCCTTCATCGACTGAAACAGGACGACATTAGGAATGGTAGCCCTGGATCGACTGAAACAGGACGACATTAGGAATGGCAGCCCTGGATCGACTGAAACAGGACGACATTAGGAATGGCAGCTAGGATCGACTGAAACAGGACGACATTAGGAATGGTAGCTAGGATCGACTGAAACAGGACGACATTAGGAATGTTAGCCCTGGATCTACTGAAACAGGACGACATTAGGAATGGCAGCTCGGATCGACTGAAACAGGACGACATTAGGAATGGTAGCTAGGATCGACTGAAACAGGACGACATTAGGAATGGTAGCCCAGGATAGACTGAAACAGGACGACATTAGGAATGGTAGCTAGGATCGACTGAAACGGGCGACATTAGGAATGGTAGCCCTGGATCGACTGAAACAGGACGACATTAGGAAATGTAGCTAGGATCGACTGAAACGGGCGACATTAGGAATGGTATCTAGGATCGACAGAAACAGGACGACATTAGGAATGGCAGCCCTGGATCGACTGAAACAGGACGACATTAGGAATGGCAGCCCTGGATCGACTGAAACAGGACGACATTAGGAATGGCAGCTAGGATCGACTGAAACAGGACGACATTAGGAATGGTAGCTAGGATCGACTGAAACAGGACGACATTAGGAATGTTAGCCCTGGATCTACTGAAACAGGACGACATTAGGAATGGCAGCTAGGATCGACTGAAACAGGACGACATTAGGAATGGCAGCCCTGGATCGACTGAAAGAGGACGACATTAGGAATGGCAGCTCGGATCGACTGAAACAGGACGACATTACGAATGGTAGATAGGATCGACTGAAACAGGACGACATTAGGAATGGTAGCTCGGATCGACTGAAACAGGACGACATTAGGAATGGTAGATAGGATCGACTGAAACAGGACGACATTAGGAATGGTAGCTAGGATCGACTGAAACAGGACGACATTAGGAATGGCAGCCCTGGATCGACTGAAACAGGACGACATTAGGAATGGTAGCTCGGATCGACTGAAACAGGACGACATTAGGAATGGTAGCTAGGATCGACTGAAACAGGACGACATTAGGAATGGTAGCTAGGATCGACTGAAACAGGACGACATTAGGAATTGTAGATAGGATCGACTGAAACAGGACTACATTAGGAATGGTAGCTAGGATCGACTGAAACAGGACAACATTAGGAATGGCATCTCGGATCGACTGAAACAGGACGACATTAGGAATGGTAGCCCAGGATAGACTGAAACAGGACGACATTAGGAATGGCAGCTAGGATCGACTGAAACAGGACGACATTAGGAATGGTAGATAGGATCGACTGAAACAGGATGACATTAGGAATGGCAGCCCTTCATCGACTGAAACAGGACGACATTAGGAATGGTAGCCCTGGATCGACTGAAACAGGACGACATTAGGAATGGCAGCCCTGGATCGACTGAAACAGGACGACATTAGGAATGGCAGCCCTGGATCGACTGAAACAGGACGACATTAGGAATGGCAGCTAGGATCGACTGAAACAGGACGACATTAGGAATGGCAGCCCTGGATCGACTGAAACACGACGACATTAGGAATGGCAGCTGGGATCGACTGAAACAGGACGACATTAGGAATGGTAGCTAGGATCGACTGAAACAGGATGACATTAGGAATGGCAGCCCTGGATCGACTGAAACAGGACGACATTAGGAATGGCAGCCCTGGATCGACTGAAACAGGACGACATTAGGAATGGCAGCTAGGATCGACTGAAACAGGACGACATTAGGAATGGCAGCCCTGGATCGACTGAAAGAGGACGACATTAGGAATGGCAGCTCGGATCGACTGAAACAGGACGACATTAGGAATGGTAGATAGGATCGACTGAAACAGGACGACATTAGGAATGGTAGCTCGGATCGACTGAAACAGGACGACATTAGGAATGGTAGATAGGATCGACTGAAACAGGACGACATTAGGAATGGTAGCTAGGATCGACTGAAACAGGACGACATTAGGAATGGCAGCCCTGGATCGACTGAAACAGGACGACATTAGGAATGGTAGCTCGGATCGACTGAAACAGGACGACATTAGGAATGGTAGCTAGGATCGACTGAAACAGGACGACATTAGGAATGGTAGCTAGGATCGACTGAAACAGGACGACATTAGGAATTGTAGATAGGATCGACTGAAACAGGACTACATTAGGAATGGTAGCTAGGATCGACTGAAACAGGACAACATTAGGAATGGCATCTCGGATCGACTGAAACAGGACGACATTAGGAATGGTAGCTAGGATCGACTGAAACGGGGCGACATTAGGAATGGTAGCCCTGGATCGACTGAAACAGGACGACATTAGGAAATGTAGCTAGGATCGACTGAAACGGGGCGACATTAGGAATGGTAGCTAGGATCGACTGAAACAGGACGACATTAGGAATGGTAGCTAGGATCGACTGAAACAGGACGACATTAGGAATGGTAGCTCAGATCGACTGAAACAGGACGACATTAGGAATGTTAGCCCTGGATCTACTGAAACAGGACGACATTAGGAATGGCAGCTCGGATCGACTGAAACAGGACGACATTAGGAATGGTAGCTAGGATCGACTGAAACAGGACGACATTAGGAATGGTAGCCCAGGATAGACTGAAACAGGACGACATTAGGAATGGTAGCTAGGATCGACTGAAACGGGGCGACATTAGGAATGGTAGCCCTGGATCGACTGAAACAGGACGACATTAGGAATGGCAGCTAGGATCGACTGAAACAGGACGACATTAGGAATGGAGCCCTGGATCGACTGAAACAGGACGACATTAGGAATGGTAGCCCTGGATCGACTGAAACAGGACGACATTAGGAATGGTAGCTAGGATCGACTGAAACAGGACGACATTAGGAATGGCAGCTAGGATCGACTGAAACAGGACGACATTAGGAATGGCAGCTAGGATCGACTGAAACAGGACAACATTAGGAATGGCATCTCGGATCGACTGAAACAGGACGACATTAGGAATGGTAGCTAGGATCGACTGAAACGGGCGACATTAGGAATGGTAGCCCTGGATCGACTGAAACAGGACGACATTAGGAAATGTAGCTAGGATCGACTGAAACGGGGCGACATTAGGAATGGTATCTAGGATCGACAGAAACAGGACGACATTAGGAATAACAGCCCTTCATCGACTGAAACAGGACGACATTAGGAATGGTAGCCCTGGATCGACTGAAACAGGACGACATTAGGAATGGCAGCCCTGGATCGACTGAAACAGGACGACATTAGGAATGGCAGCTAGGATCGACTGAAACAGGACGACATTAGGAATGGTAGCTAGGATCGACTGAAACAGGACGACATTAGGAATGTTAGCCCTGGATCTACTGAAACAGGACGACATTAGGAATGGCAGCTCGGATCGACTGAAACAGGACGACATTAGGAATGGTAGCTAGGATCGACTGAAACAGGACGACATTAGGAATGGTAGCCCAGGATAGACTGAAACAGGACGACATTAGGAATGGTAGCTAGGATCGACTGAAACGGGCGACATTAGGAATGGTAGCCCTGGATCGACTGAAACAGGACGACATTAGGAAATGTAGCTAGGATCGACTGAAACGGGCGACATTAGGAATGTTATCTAGGATCGACAGAAACAGGACGACATTAGGAATGGCAGCCCTGGATCGACTGAAACAGGACGACATTAGGAATGGCAGCCCTGGATCGACTGAAACAGGACGACATTAGGAATGGCAGCTAGGATCGACTGAAACAGGACGACATTAGGAATGGTAGCTAGGATCGACTGAAACAGGACGACATTAGGAATGTTAGCCCTGGATCTACTGAAACAGGACGACATTAGGAATGGCAGCTAGGATCGACTGAAACAGGACGACATTAGGAATGGCAGCCCTGGATCGACTGAAAGAGGACGACATTAGGAATGGCAGCTCGGATCGACTGAAACAGGACGACATTACGAATGGTAGATAGGATCGACTGAAACAGGACGACATTAGGAATGGTAGCTCGGATCGACTGAAACAGGACGACATTAGGAATGGTAGATAGGATCGACTGAAACAGGACGACATTAGGAATGGTAGCTAGGATCGACTGAAACAGGACGACATTAGGAATGGCAGCCCTGGATCGACTGAAACAGGACGACATTAGGAATGGTAGCTCGGATCGACTGAAACAGGACGACATTAGGAATGGTAGCTAGGATCGACTGAAACAGGACGACATTAGGAATGGTAGCTAGGATCGACTGAAACAGGACGACATTAGGAATTGTAGATAGGATCGACTGAAACAGGACTACATTAGGAATGGTAGCTAGGATCGACTGAAACAGGACAACATTAGGAATGGCATCTCGGATCGACTGAAACAGGACGACATTAGGAATGGTAGCCCAGGATAGACTGAAACAGGACGACATTAGGAATGGCAGCTAGGATCGACTGAAACAGGACGACATTAGGAATGGTAGATAGGATCGACTGAAACAGGATGACATTAGGAATGGCAGCCCTTCATCGACTGAAACAGGACGACATTAGGAATGGTAGCCCTGGATCGACTGAAACAGGACGACATTAGGAATGGCAGCCCTGGATCGACTGAAACAGGACGACATTAGGAATGGCAGCCCTGGATCGACTGAAACAGGACGACATTAGGAATGGCAGCTAGGATCGACTGAAACAGGACGACATTAGGAATGGCAGCCCTGGATCGACTGAAACACGACGACATTAGGAATGGCAGCTGGGATCGACTGAAACAGGACGACATTAGGAATGGTAGCTAGGATCGACTGAAACAGGATGACATTAGGAATGGCAGCCCTGGATCGACTGAAACAGGACGACATTAGGAATGGCAGCCCTGGATCGACTGAAACAGGACGACATTAGGAATGGCAGCTAGGATCGACTGAAACAGGACGACATTAGGAATGGCAGCCCTGGATCGACTGAAAGAGGACGACATTAGGAATGGCAGCTCGGATCGACTGAAACAGGACGACATTAGGAATGGTAGATAGGATCGACTGAAACAGGACGACATTAGGAATGGTAGCTCGGATCGACTGAAACAGGACGACATTAGGAATGGTAGATAGGATCGACTGAAACAGGACGACATTAGGAATGGTAGCTAGGATCGACTGAAACAGGACGACATTAGGAATGGCAGCCCTGGATCGACTGAAACAGGACGACATTAGGAATGGTAGCTCGGATCGACTGAAACAGGACGACATTAGGAATGGTAGCTAGGATCGACTGAAACAGGACGACATTAGGAATGGTAGCTAGGATCGACTGAAACAGGACGACATTAGGAATTGTAGATAGGATCGACTGAAACAGGACTACATTAGGAATGGTAGCTAGGATCGACTGAAACAGGACAACATTAGGAATGGCATCTCGGATCGACTGAAACAGGACGACATTAGGAATGGTAGCTAGGATCGACTGAAACGGGGCGACATTAGGAATGGTAGCCCTGGATCGACTGAAACAGGACGACATTAGGAAATGTAGCTAGGATCGACTGAAACGGGGCGACATTAGGAATGGTAGCTAGGATCGACTGAAACAGGACGACATTAGGAATGGTAGCTAGGATCGACTGAAACAGGACGACATTAGGAATGGTAGCTCAGATCGACTGAAACAGGACGACATTAGGAATGGTAGCCCTGGATCGACTGAAACAGGACGACATTAGGAATGGCAGCTAGGATCGACTGAAACAGGACGACATTAGGAATGGTAGATAGGATCGACTGAAACAGGACGACATTAGGAATGGTAGCCCTGGATCGACTGAAACAGGACGACATTAGGAATGGTAGCTAGGATCGACTGAAACAGGACGACATTAGGAATGGCAGCCCTGGATCGACTGAAACAGGACGACATTAGGAATGGCAGCTAGGATCGACTGAAACAGGACGACATTAGGAATGGCAGCCCTTCATCGACTGAAACAGGACGACATTAGGAATGGTAGCCCTGGATCGACTGAAACAGGACGACATTAGGAATTGTAGCTCGGATCGACTGAAACAGGACGACATTAGGAATGGTAGATAGGATCGACTGAAACAGGACGACATTAGGAATGGTAGCTCGGATCGACTGAAACAGGACGACATTAGGAATGGCAGCCCTGGATCGACTGGAAACAGGACGACATTAGGAATGGTAGCTCGGATCGACTGAAACAGGACGACATTAGGAATGGTAGCTAGGATCGACTGAAACAGGACGACATTAGGAATGGCAGCTAGGATCGACTGAAACAGGACGACATTAGGAATGGAGCCCTGGATCGACTGAAACAGGACGACATTAGGAATGGTAGCCCTGGATCGACTGAAACAGGACGACATTAGGAATGGTAGCTAGGATCGACTGAAACAGGACGACATTAGGAATGGCAGCTAGGATCGACTGAAACAGGACGACATTAGGAATGGCAGCTAGGATCGACTGAAACAGGACAACATTAGGAATGGCATCTCGGATCGACTGAAACAGGACGACATTAGGAATGGTAGCTAGGATCGACTGAAACGGGGCGACATTAGGAATGGTAGCCCTGGATCGACTGAAACAGGACGACATTAGGAAATGTAGCTAGGATCGACTGAAACGGGGCGACATTAGGAATGGTATCTAGGATCGACAGAAACAGGACGACATTAGGAATGGCAGCCCTTCATCGACTGAAACAGGACGACATTAGGAATGGTAGCCCTGGATCGACTGAAACAGGACGACATTAGGAATGGCAGCCCTGGATCGACTGAAACAGGACGACATTAGGAATGGCAGCTAGGATCGACTGAAACAGGACGACATTAGGAATGGTAGCTAGGATCGACTGAAACAGGACGAAATTAGGAATGTTAGCCCTGGATCTACTGAAACAGGACGACATTAGGAATGGCAGCTCGGATCGACTGAAACAGGACGACATTAGGAATGGTAGCTAGGATCGACTGAAACAGGACGACATTAGGAATGGTAGCCCAGGATAGACTGAAACAGGACGACATTAGGAATGGTAGCTAGGATCGACTGAAACGGGGCGACATTAGGAATGGTAGCCCTGGATCGACTGAAACAGGACGACATTAGGAAATGTAGCTAGGATCGACTGAAACGGGGCGACATTAGGAATGGTATCTAGGATCGACAGAAACAGGACGACATTAGGAATGGCAGCCCTGGATCGACTGAAACAGGACGACATTAGGAATGGCAGCCCTGGATCGACTGAAACAGGACGACATTAGGAATGGCAGCTAGGATCGACTGAAACAGGACGACATTAGGAATGGTAGCTAGGATCGACTGAAACAGGACGACATTAGGAATGTTAGCCCTGGATCTACTGAAACAGGACGACATTAGGAATGGCAGCTAGGATCGACTGAAACAGGACGACATTAGGAATGGCAGCCCTGGATCGACTGAAAGAGGACGACATTAGGAATGGCAGCTCGGATCGACTGAAACAGGACGACATTAGGAATGGTAGATAGGATCGACTGAAACAGGACGACATTAGGAATGGTAGCTAGGATCGACTGAAACAGGACGACATTAGGAATGGCAGCCCTGGATCGACTGAAACAGGACGACATTAGGAATGGTAGCTCGGATCGACTGAAACAGGACGACATTAGGAATGGTAGCTAGGATCGACTGAAACAGGACGACATTAGGAATGGTAGCTAGGATCGACTGAAACAGGACGACATTAGGAATTGTAGATAGGATCGACTGAAACAGGACTACATTAGGAATGGTAGCTAGGATCGACTGAAACAGGACAACATTAGGAATGGCATCTCGGATCGACTGAAACAGGACGACATTAGGAATGGTAGCTAGGATCGACTGAAACGGGCGACATTAGGAATGGTAGCCCTGGATCGACTGAAACAGGACGACATTAGGAAATGTAGCTAGGATCGACTGAAACGGGGCGACATTAGGAATGGTATCTAGGATCGACTGAAACAGGACGACATTAGGAATGGTAGATAGGATCGACTGAAACAGGACGACATTAGGAATGGTAGCTAGGATCAACTGAAACAGGACGACATTAGGAATGGAATCTCAGATCGACTGAAACAGGACGACATTAGGAATGGTAGCTCGGATCGACTGAAACAGGACGACATTAGGAATGGTAGCCCTGGATCGACTGATACAGGACGACATTAGGAATGGTAGCTAGGATCGACTGAAACAGGACGACATTAGGAATGGTAGCTAGGATCGACTGAAACAGGACGACATTAGGAATGGTAGCTAGGATCGACTGAAACAGGACGACATTAGGAATGGTAGCTCAGATCGACTGAAACAGGACGACATTAGGAATGGTAGCCCTGGATCGACTGAAACAGGACGACATTAGGAATGGCAGCTAGGATCGACTGAAACAGGACGACATTAGGAATGGTAGATAGGATCGACTGAAACAGGACGACATTAGGAATGGTAGCCCTGGATCGACTGAAACAGGACGACATTAGGAATGGTAGCTAGGATCGACTGAAACAGGACGACATTAGGAATGGCAGCCCTGGATCGACTGAAACAGGACGACATTAGGAATGGCAGCTAGGATTGACTGAAACAGGACGACATTAGGAATGGTAGCTGGGATCGACTGAAACAGGACGACATTAGGAATGGCAGCCCTTCATCGACTGAAACAGGACGACATTAGGAATGGTAGCCCTGGATCGACTGAAACAGGACGACATTAGGAATTGTAGCTCGGATCGACTGAAACAGGACGACATTAGGAATGGTAGATAGGATCGACTGAAACAGGACGACATTAGGAATGGTAGCTCGGATCGACTGAAACAGGACGACATTAGGAATGGCAGCCCTGGATCGACTGAAACAGGACGACATTAGGAATGGTAGCTCGGATCGACTGAAACAGGACGACATTAGGAATGGTAGCTAGGATCGACTGAAACAGGACGACATTAGGAATGGCAGCTAGGATCGACTGAAACAGGACGACATTAGGAATGGAGCCCTGGATCGACTGAAACAGGACGACATTAGGAATGGTGGCCCTGGATCGACTGAAACAGGACGACATTAGGAATGGTAGCTAGGATCGACTGAAACAGGACGACATTAGGAATGGCAGCTAGGATCGACTGAAACAGGACGACATTAGGAATGGCAGCTAGGATCGACTGAAACAGGACAACATTAGGAATGGCATCTCGGATCGACTGAAACAGGACGACATTAGGAATGGTAGCTAGGATCGACTGAAACGGGCGACATTAGGAATGGTAGCCCTGGATCGACTGAAACAGGACGACATTAGGAAATGTAGCTAGGATCGACTGAAACGGGCGACATTAGGAATGGTATCTAGGATCGACAGAAACAGGACGACATTAGGAATGGCAGCCCTTCATCGACTGAAACAGGACGACATTAGGAATGGTAGCCCTGGATCGACTGAAACAGGACGACATTAGGAATGGCAGCCCTGGATCGACTGAAACAGGACGACATTAGGAATGGCAGCTAGGATCGACTGAAACAGGACGACATTAGGAATGGTAGCTAGGATCGACTGAAACAGGACGACATTAGGAATGTTAGCCCTGGATCTACTGAAACAGGACGACATTAGGAATGGCAGCTCGGATCGACTGAAACAGGACGACATTAGGAATGGTAGCTAGGATCGACTGAAACAGGACGACATTAGGAATGGTAGCCCAGGATAGACTGAAACAGGACGACATTAGGAATGGTAGCTAGGATCGACTGAAACGGGGCGACATTAGGAATGGTAGCCCTGGATCGACTGAAACAGGACGACATTAGGAAATGTAGCTAGGATCGACTGAAACGGGGCGACATTAGGAATGGTATCTAGGATCGACAGAAACAGGACGACATTAGGAATGGCAGCCCTGGATCGACTGAAACAGGACGACATTAGGAATGGCAGCCCTGGATCGACTGAAACAGGACGACATTAGGAATGGCAGCTAGGATCGACTGAAACAGGACGACATTAGGAATGGTAGCTAGGATCGACTGAAACAGGACGACATTAGGAATGTTAGCCCTGGATCTACTGAAACAGGACGACATTAGGAATGGCAGCTCGGATCGACTGAAACAGGACGACATTAGGAATGGTAGCTAGGATCGACTGAAACAGGACGACATTAGGAATGGTAGCCCAGGATAGACTGAAACAGGACGACATTAGGAATGGCAGCTAGGATCGACTGAAACAGGACGACATTAGGAATGGTAGATAGGATCGACTGAAACAGGATCACATTAGGAATGGCAGCTAGGATCGACTGAAACAGGACGACATTAGGAATGGTAGCCCTGGATCGACTGAAACAGGACGACATTAGGAATGGCAGCCCTGGATCGACTGAAACAGGACGACATTAGGAATGGTAGCCCTGGATCGACTGAAACAGGACGACATTAGGAATGGCAGCCCTGGATCGACTGAAACAGGACGACATTAGGAATGGCAGCCCTGGATCGACTGAAACAGGACGACATTAGGAATGGCAGCTAGGATCGACTGAAACAGGACGACATTAGGAATGGCAGCCCTGGATCGACTGAAACACGACGACATTAGGAATGGCAGCTGGGATCGACTGAAACAGGACGACATTAGGAATGGTAGCTAGGATCGACTGAAACAGGATGACATTAGGAATGGCAGCCCTGGATCGACTGAAACAGGACGACATTAGGAATGGCAGCCCTGGATCGACTGAAACAGGACGACATTAGGAATGGCAGCTAGGATCGACTGAAACAGGACGACATTAGGAATGGCAGCCCTGGATCGACTGAAAGAGGACGACATTAGGAATGGCAGCTCGGATCGACTGAAACAGGACGACATTAGGAATGGTAGATAGGATCGACTGAAACAGGACGACATTAGGAATGGTAGCTCGGATCGACTGAAACAGGACGACATTAGGAATGGTAGATAGGATCGACTGAAACAGGACGACATTAGGAATGGTAGCTAGGATCGACTGAAACAGGACGACATTAGGAATGGCAGCCCTGGATCGACTGAAACAGGACGACATTAGGAATGGTAGCTCGGATCGACTGAAACAGGACGACATTAGGAATGGTAGCTAGGATCGACTGAAACAGGACGACATTAGGAATGGTAGCTAGGATCGACTGAAACAGGACGACATTAGGAATTGTAGATAGGATCGACTGAAACAGGACTACATTAGGAATGGTAGCTAGGATCGACTGAAACAGGACAACATTAGGAATGGCATCTCGGATCGACTGAAACAGGACAACATTAGGAATGGTAGCTAGGATCGACTGAAACGGGGCGACATTAGGAATGGTAGCCCTGGATCGACTGAAAAAGGACGACATTAGGAAATGTAGCTAGGATCGACTGAAACGGGGCGACATTAGGAATGGTATCTAGGATCGACTGAAACAGGACGACATTAGGAATGGTAGATAGGATCGACTGAAACAGGACGACATTAGGAATGGTAGCTAGGATCAACTGAAACAGGACTACATTAGGAATGGTAGCTAGGATCGACTGAAACAGGACAACATTAGGAATGGCATCTCGGATCGACTGAAACAGGACGACATTAGGAATGGTAGCTAGGATCGACTGAAACGGGGCGACATTAGGAATGGTAGCCCTGGATCGACTGAAACAGGACGACATTAGGAAATGTAGCTAGGATCGACTGAAACGGGCGACATTAGGAATGGTATCTAGGATCGACAGAAACAGGACGACATTAGGAATGGCAGCCCTTCATCGACTGAAACAGGACGACATTAGGAATGGTAGCCCTGGATCGACTGAAACAGGACGACATTAGGAATGGCAGCCCTGGATCGACTGAAACAGGACGACATTAGGAATGGCAGCTAGGATCGACTGAAACAGGACGACATTAGGAATGGTAGCTAGGATCGACTGAAACAGGACGACATTAGGAATGTTAGCCCTGGATCTACTGAAACAGGACGACATTAGGAATGGCAGCTCGGATCGACTGAAACAGGACGACATTAGGAATGGTAGCTAGGATCGACTGAAACAGGACGACATTAGGAATGGTAGCCCAGGATAGACTGAAACAGGACGACATTAGGAATGGTAGCTAGGATCGACTGAAACGGGCGACATTAGGAATGGTAGCCCTGGATCGACTGAAACAGGACGACATTAGGAAATGTAGCTAGGATCGACTGAAACGGGGCGACATTAGGAATGGTATCTAGGATCGACAGAAACAGGACGACATTAGGAATGGCAGCCCTGGATCGACTGAAACAGGACGACATTAGGAATGGCAGCCCTGGATCGACTGAAACAGGACGACATTAGGAATGGCAGCTAGGATCGACTGAAACAGGACGACATTAGGAATGGTAGCTAGGATCGACTGAAACAGGACGACATTAGGAATGTTAGCCCTGGATCTACTGAAACAGGACGACATTAGGAATGGCAGCTCGGATCGACTGAAACAGGACGACATTAGGAATGGTAGCTAGGATCGACTGAAACAGGACGACATTAGGAATGGTAGCCCAGGATAGACTGAAACAGGACGACATTAGGAATGGCAGCTAGGATCGACTGAAACAGGACGACATTAGGAATGGTAGATAGGATCGACTGAAACAGGATCACATTAGGAATGGCAGCTAGGATCGACTGAAACAGGACGACATTAGGAATGGTAGCCCTGGATCGACTGAAACAGGACGACATTAGGAATGGCAGCCCTGGATCGACTGAAACAGGACGACATTAGGAATGGTAGCCCTGGATCGACTGAAACAGGACGACATTAGGAATGGCAGCCCTGGATCGACTGAAACAGGACGACATTAGGAATGGCAGCCCTGGATCGACTGAAACAGGACGACATTAGGAATGGCAGCTAGGATCGACTGAAACAGGACGACATTAGGAATGGCAGCCCTGGATCGACTGAAACACGACGACATTAGGAATGGCAGCTGGGATCGACTGAAACAGGACGACATTAGGAATGGTAGCTAGGATCGACTGAAACAGGATGACATTAGGAATGGCAGCCCTGGATCGACTGAAACAGGACGACATTAGGAATGGCAGCCCTGGATCGACTGAAACAGGACGACATTAGGAATGGCAGCTAGGATCGACTGAAACAGGACGACATTAGGAATGGCAGCCCTGGATCGACTGAAAGAGGACGACATTAGGAATGGCAGCTCGGATCGACTGAAACAGGACGACATTAGGAATGGTAGATAGGATCGACTGAAACAGGACGACATTAGGAATGGTAGCTCGGATCGACTGAAACAGGACGACATTAGGAATGGTAGATAGGATCGACTGAAACAGGACGACATTAGGAATGGTAGCTAGGATCGACTGAAACAGGACGACATTAGGAATGGCAGCCCTGGATCGACTGAAACAGGACGACATTAGGAATGGTAGCTCGGATCGACTGAAACAGGACGACATTAGGAATGGTAGCTAGGATCGACTGAAACAGGACGACATTAGGAATGGTAGCTAGGATCGACTGAAACAGGACGACATTAGGAATTGTAGATAGGATCGACTGAAACAGGACTACATTAGGAATGGTAGCTAGGATCGACTGAAACAGGACAACATTAGGAATGGCATCTCGGATCGACTGAAACAGGACAACATTAGGAATGGTAGCTAGGATCGACTGAAACGGGGCGACATTAGGAATGGTAGCCCTGGATCGACTGAAAAAGGACGACATTAGGAAATGTAGCTAGGATCGACTGAAACGGGGCGACATTAGGAATGGTATCTAGGATCGACTGAAACAGGACGACATTAGGAATGGTAGATAGGATCGACTGAAACAGGACGACATTAGGAATGGTAGCTAGGATCAACTGAAACAGGACGACATTAGGAATGGAATCTCAGATCGACTGAAACAGGACGACATTAGGAATGGTAGCTCGGATCGACTGAAACAGGACGACATTAGGAATGGTAGCCCTGGATCGACTGATACAGGACGACATTAGGAATGGTAGCTAGGATCGACTGAAACAGGACGACATTAGGAATGGTAGCTAGGATCGACTGAAACAGGACGACATTAGGAATGGTAGCTAGGATCGACTGAAACAGGACGACATTAGGAATGGTAGCTCAGATCGACTGAAACAGGACGACATTAGGAATGGTAGCCCTGGATCGACTGAAACAGGACGACATTAGGAATGGCAGCTAGGATCGACTGAAACAGGACGACATTAGGAATGGTAGATAGGATCGACTGAAACAGGACGACATTAGGAATGGTAGCCCTGGATCGACTGAAACAGGACGACATTAGGAATGGTAGCTAGGATCGACTGAAACAGGACGACATTAGGAATGGCAGCCCTGGATCGACTGAAACAGGACGACATTAGGAATGGCAGCTAGGATCGACTGAAACAGGACGACATTAGGAATGGCAGCCCTGGATCGACTGAAACCGGACGACATTAGGAATGGCAGTTCGGATCGACTGAAACAGGACGACATTAGGAATGGCAGCCCTGGATCGACTGAAACAGGACGACATTAGGAATGGTAGCCCTTGATCGACTGAAACAGGACGACATTAGGAATGGTAGCTAGGATCGACTGAAACAGGACAACATTAGGAATGGCAGCTCGGATCGACTGAAACAGGACGACATTAGGAATGGTAGCTTGGATCGACTGAAACAGGAAGACATTAGGAATGGCAGCTCGGATCGACTGAAACAGGACGACATTAGGAATGGTAGATAGGATCGACTGAAACAGGGCGACATTAGGAATGGTAGATAGGATCGACTGAAACAGGACGACATTAGGAATGGTAGCTAGGATCGACTGAAACAGGACGACATTAGTAATGGCAGCCCTGGATCGACTGAAACGGGGCGACATTAGGAATGGTAGCCCTGGATCGACTGAAACAGGACGACATTAGGAATGGTAGCTAGGATCGACTGAAACAGGACGACATTAGGAATGGCAGCTAGGATCGACTGAAACAGGACGACATTAGGAATGGTAGCTGGGATCGACTGAAACAGGACGACATTAGGAATGGTAGCTGGGATCGACTGAAACGGGGCGACATTAGGAATGGTAGCCCTGGATCGACTGAAACAGGACGACATTAGGAATGGCAGCTAGGATCGACTGAAACGGGAACCTAGCTAAAAAGTTAAAAGTGGCCATGAGCCAAAATATCGGTGGAGGCTGTTGGGATTATTTCTGTTTATTTGAAACCTTTTCTGGTGTCTGAACTGGATGTGCTAGGAGATCTACAGTAAATCATGATGTGAATTCAACTTAATTAAGCTAATAACAAAACCCACTCAGATAAATGTTTTAAAAAAGAACAAGCAAAAAACTCATTGATTGACCTTATCCTGACTAACCGTGTTTTTTGCAAATGATATGTATTACTGCTGATGGTTCTAGAACTCACCATTGTGTCCTTAGGTTTATTACTGGTGATGGTTCTAGAACTCACCATTGTGTCCTTAGGTTTATTACTGGGGATGGTTCTAGAACTCACCATTGTGTCCTTAGGTTTATTACTGGTGATGGTTCTAGAACTCACCATTGTGTCCTTAGGTTAATTACTGGGGATGGTTCTAGAACTCACCATTGTGTCCTTAGGTTTATTACTGGTGATGGTTCTAGAACTCACCATTGTGTCCTTAGGTTAATTACTGGGGATGGTTCTAGAACTCACCATTGTGTCCTTAGGTTTATTACTGGTGATGGTTCTAGAACTCACCATTGTGTCCTTAGGTTTATTACTGGTGATGGTTCTAGAACTCACCATTGTGTCCTTAGGTTTATTACTGGTGATGGTTCTAGAACTCACCATTGTGTCCTTAGGTTAATTACTGGGGATGGTTCTAGAACTCACCATTGTGTCCTTAGGTTTATAACTGGTGATGGTTCTAGAACTCACCATTGTGTCCTTAGGTTTATTACTGGGGATGGTTCTAGAACTCACCATTGTGTCCTTAGGTTAATTACTGATGATGGTTCTAGAACTCACCATTGTGTCCTTAGGTTTATTACTGGTGATGGTTCTAGAACTCACCATTGTGTCCTTAGGTTAATTACTGGGGATGGTTCTAGAACTCACCATTGTGTCCTTAGGTTTATTACTGGTGCTGGTTCTAGAACTCACCATTGGGCCCTTAGGTTAATTACTGGGGATGGTTCTAGAACTCACCATTGTGTCCTTAGGTTTATTACTGGTGCTGGTTCTAGAACTCACCATTGGGCCCTTAGGTTTATTACTGGTGATGGTTCTAGAACTCACCATTGTACCCTTAGGTTAATTACTGGTGATGGTTCTAGAACTCACCATTATGTCCTTAGGTTTATTACTGATGATGGTTCTAGAACTCACCATTATGTCCTTAGGTTTATAACTGGTGATGGTTCTAGAACTCACCATTGTGTCCTTAGGTTTATAACTGGTGATGGTTCTAGAACTCACCATTGTGTCCTTAGGTTTATTACTGGTGCTGGTTCTAGAACTCACCATTGGGCCCTTAGGTTTATTACTGGTGATGGTTCTAGAACTCACCATTGTACCCTTAGGTTAATTACTGGTGATGGTTCTAGAACTCACCATTATGTCCTTAGGTTTATTACTGATGATGGTTCTAGAACTCACCATTATGTCCTTAGGTTTATAACTGGTGATGGTTCTAGAACTCACCATTGTGTCCTTAGGTTTATAACTGGTGATGGTTCTAGAACTCACCATTGTGTCCTTAGGTTTATTACTGGTGATGGTTCTAGAACTCACCATTGTGTCCTTAGGTTTATAACTGGTGATGGTTCTAGAACTCACCATTGTGTCCTTAGGTTAATTACTGGGGATGGTTCTAGAACTCACCATTGTGTCCTTAGGTTTATTACTGGTGCTGGTTCTAGAACTCACCATTGGGCCCTTAGGTTTATTACTGGTGATGGTTCTAGAACTCACCATTGTACCCTTAGGTTAATTACTGGTGATGGTTCTAGAACTCACCATTATGTCCTTAGGTTTATTACTGATGATGGTTCTAGAACTCACCATTGTGTCCTTAGGTTTATTACTGGTGATGGTTCTAGAACTCACCATTGTGTCCTTAGGTTTATAACTGGTCATGGTTCTAGAACTCACCATTGTGTCCTTAGGTTTATAACTGGTGATGGTTCTAGAACTCACCATTGTACCCTTAGGTTAATTACTGGTGATGGTTCTAGAACTCACCATTATGTCCTTAGGTTTATTACTGATGATGGTTCTAGAACTCACCATTATGTCCTTAGGTTTATAACTGGTGATGGTTCTAGAACTCACCATTGGGCCCTTAGGTTTATTACTGGTGATGGTTCTAGAACTCACCATTGTACCCTTAGGTTAATTACTGGTGATGGTTCTAGAACTCACCATTGTGTCCTTAGGTTTATTACTGGTGCTGGTTCTAGAACTCACCATTGTGTCCTTAGGTTTATTACTGGTGCTGGTTCTAGAACTCACCATTGGGCCCTTAGGTTTATTACTGGTGCTGGTTCTAGAACTCACCATTGGGCCCTTAGGTTTATTACTGGTGATGGTTCTAGAACTCACCATTGTACCCTTAGGTTAATTACTGGTGATGGTTCTAGAACTCACCATTATGTCCTTAGGTTTATTACTGATGATGGTTCTAGAACTCACCATTATGTCCTTAGGTTTATAACTGGTGATGGTTCTAGAACTCACCATTGTGTCCTTAGGTTTATAACTGGTGATGGTTCTAGAACTCACCATTGTGTCCTTAGGTTTATTACTGGTGATGGTTCTAGAACTCACCATTGTGTCCTTAGGTTTATAACTGGTGATGGTTCTAGAACTCACCATTGTGTCCTTAGGTTAATTACTGGGGATGGTTCTAGAACTCACCATTGTGTCCTTAGGTTTATTACTGGTGCTGGTTCTAGAACTCACCATTGGGCCCTTAGGTTTATTACTGGTGATGGTTCTAGAACTCACCATTGTACCCTTAGGTTAATTACTGGTGATGGTTCTAGAACTCACCATTATGTCCTTAGGTTTATTACTGATGATGGTTCTAGAACTCACCATTGTGTCCTTAGGTTTATTACTGGTGATGGTTCTAGAACTCACCATTGTGTCCTTAGGTTTATAACTGGTCATGGTTCTAGAACTCACCATTGTGTCCTTAGGTTTATTACTGGTGATGGTTCTAGAACTCACCATTGTGTTTTGTATCAAAAAGTGGGTTGGGCCTCTTTGTATGTAAGGAGAGAGCAGCATTCTCTTGTGTTTATTTACAAATCACTCAGGCAGAAACTTCCCATGTATCTATCATCATGAATTCAACTTAGACTTCCAAATGACCGAACCTGGTCTCAGCCTTGGTTAACACTGGAGGCCCCTTCGGTCTCCACAGAGTTGGGTAAAGCTGATTTTACTTTTTATGCACCCCTAATATGGAACAAATTATAAAGCTCTCTCAAAAGACATGGTCTGGTCCTCCTTGGTCAATTCAGAAAAATTATTATCTATGTTGATGTCTGTTTTTCTTCATTTGTTTTTCTAATTTTGTATATGTTTGATGTTATGTATTTATGCAGGTCCCATCTGTAAAAGAGACCCAGTCAATAGTTTGGACACACCTACTCATTCAAGGGATTTTCTTTATTTTTTTAAAACTATTTTCTACATTGTAGAATAATGGCAAAGACATCAACACTATGAAAAATCCATGTCTGTACCAGTGGTGTAAAGTACTTAAGTAAAATTACTATAAAGTACTACTTTAAGAAGTTTTTTGGGGGATACCTGTACTTTACTATTTGTATTTTTGACAGCTTTTACTTCACTACATTTTTATATATATTTTTATTTAACCTTTATTTAACTAGTCAGTTAAGAACAAATTCTTATTTACAATGACGGCTTGCCAGAAAGCAAAAAGGCCTCCTGCTGGAACAGTGTCCACATCATGACAAGAGAGACAACACAACACTACATAAAGAGAGACCTAAGACAACAACACAGCAAGGCAGCAACACAACATGACAACACAGCATGGCAGCAACACATGACAACACAGCATGGTAGTAACACAACATGACAACACAGCATGGTAGCAACACAACATGACAACACAGCATGGTAGTAACACAACATGACAACACAGCATGGTAGCAACACAACATGATAACACAGCATGGCAGCAACACAACATGACAACAACATGGTAGAAACACAACATGACAACACAGCATGGTAGAAACACATGACAACACAGCATGGTAGCAACACAACATGACAACACAGCATGGTAGCAACACAACATGACAACACAGCATGGTAGAAACACATGACAACACAGCATGGTAGTAACACAACATGACAACACAGCATGGTAGCAACACAACATGACAACACAGCATGGTAGTAACACAACATGACAACACAGCATGGTAGCAACACAACATGACAACACAGCATGGCAGCAACACATGACAACACAGCATGGTAGCAACACAACATGACAACACAGCATGGTAGCAACACAACATGACAACACAGCATGGCAGCAACACATGACAACACAGCATGGTAGCAACACAACATGACAACACAGCATGGTAGCAACACAACATGACAACACAGCATGGTAGTAACACAACATGACAACACAGCATGGTAGTAACACAACATGACAACACAACATTACAACACAGCATGGTAGAAACACAACATGACAACAACATGGTAGCAACACAACATGACAACAACATGGTAGAAACACAACATGACAACACAGCATGGTAGCAACACAACATGACAACACAGCATGGTAGCAACACAACATGACAACACAGCATGGTAGAAACACAACATGACAACAACATGGTAGCAACACAACATGACAACACAGCATGGTAGAAACACAACATGACAACACAGCATGGTAGCAACACAGCATGGTAGAAACACAACATGACAACATGGTCGCAGCAAAAAACATGGTACAAACATTATTTGGCCCAGACAACAGCACAAAGGTCAAGATGGTAGAGACAACAATACATCACACAAAGCAGCCACAACTGTCAGTAAGAGTGTCCATGATTTGAGTCTTTGAATGAAGAGATGGAGATAAAACTGTCCAGTTTGAGTGTTTGTTGCAGCTCGTTCTAGTCGCCGGCTGCAGCGAACTGAAGAGAGGAGCGACCCAGGGATGTGTGTTCGCTTTGGGGACCTTTAACAGAATGTGACTGGCAGAACGGGTGTTGTATGTGGAGGATGAGGGCTGCAGTAGATATCTCAGATAGGGGGGAGTGAACGGGTGTTGTATGTGGAGGATGAGGGCTGCAGTAGATATCTCAGATAGGGGGGAGTGAGGCCTAAGAGGGTTTTATAACCAGTGGGTCTTGCGACAGGTATACAGAGATGACATTCCTAAAGAAAATAATGTACTTTTTACTCCATAGAATTTCCCTGACACCCAAAAGTACACGTTATATTTTGAATGTTTAGCAGGACAGAAAAATGGTCCAATTCACACACTTATCAAGAGAACATCCCTGGTCATCCCTACTGCCTCTGATCTGGAGGACTCACTAAACAGAGAACATCCCTGGTCATCTCTACTGCCTCTGATCTGGAGGACTCACTAAACAGAGAACATCCCTGGTCATCCCTACTGCCTCTGATCTGGAGGACTCACTAAACAGAGAACATCCCTGGTCATCCATACTGCCTCTGATCTGGAGGACTCACTAAACAGAGAACATCCCTGGTCATCCCTACTGCCTCTGATCTGGAGGACTCACTAAACAGAGAACATCCCTGGTCATCCCTACTGCCTCTGATCTGGAGGACTCACTAAACAGAGAACATCCCTGGTCATCCCTACTGCCTCTGATCTGGAGGACTCACTAAACAGAGAACATCCCTGGTCATCCCTACTGCCTCTGATCTGGAGGACTCACTAAACAGAGAACATCCCTGGTCATCCCTACTGCCTCTGATCTGGAGGACTCACTAAACAGAGAACATCTCTGGTTATCCCTACTGCCTCTGATCTGGAGGACTCACTAAACAGAGAACATCCCTGGTCGTCCCTACTGCCTCTGATCTGGAGGACTCACTTAACAGAGAACATCCCTGGTCATCCCTACTGCCTCTGATCTGGAGGACTCACTAAACAGAGAACATCCCTGGTCGTCCCTACTGCCTCTGATCTGTCAGACTCACTAAACACAAATACTTCCTTTGTAAATTATATCTGAGTATTGGCGTGTAACCCTGGCTATCCGTACATGAAAGAAAATTGTGCAATCTGGTTTGCTTATTAATATAAGACATTTTACATTATTCATACTTTTACTTTTGATACATAAGTATATTTTAAAACCAAATACTTTTAGACTTTTACTCAAGTAGTATTTTACCGGGTGAATTTCACTTGAGTCAATTTCTATGAAGGTATTTAAACAAATATATATTTTTACTGATGTATACCGATCGGGGTATTTATCCCACCGCTTGTCTCAGCTATGGATCTCTGGGACGCAATGCGTCCTCCTCTCCTCTAGGCGGCGCTGTACATTTACTCCCCCAATTCCAGAAGGCCCTAATGTGTTTTTTGTCGTTAGCTACACGGATGTGCGCTTGTTTGCTGTCGAACGGGAGAGGAGGCAAAAATAAATAACATGACAGGGCGCGGAAAACGAAAAACTAAATCTACTCCCCAGGTATTGTCACAGTATCATAAAGCCAACATGTTTACAAGCGATATATATATATATTTTTTTGTCGGAGCAATGATAGGCTGGGTTTTTAGCCATGCAACAGAGGGAGTATTTGTCTTCTTTGTAACGTTACAAAGCACGGATGGGCCACTATGGCATCTCCATGATTTAGCTTAATGGTCCTGCTTCGGTTTATATTACTGTTTTCCCCAAGATGTCATCATTTATATTTAGTATAACCAAGTTACCGTCCATTGACGGTATACCATCGTTAGTGTTTTTGTTGTTGTTGCAGAGCGACTTGTTCAGGGTAACGTTCATTAGGACACACCGTAGGCAAAACGATTTGCAACGGAAAACTATAGCGTTTCTTCACTGTAAATCCAGGGCGCGTTTCAACAGGACTCAAACGTTTTTGTAACATAAAGATATAGAAATATGCTATGTAGAACAGACATGTAGAATAAGTAATCACATCTTCTCTATTCATGTTATTTATATCTTCCCTGGTAGTCCCCCCCCCTTTTCTCAGTCTGTCGATTCAGTTTGGTGTCTAATGAATACACCCAGTTATCAAACCCGCAATCTTTAAACTTGACTGAAGCCCGGGCTGTGGAACGTTAACTGTTTACACCAGCGAGTGAATTTAATTTCACCGACGTTGTTGTTGTTTAGGAGTCGGATTGTGCCGACGGGGAGTTGAGGAAGAAAGCCCGGTCAGAGGCGCCGACAGAAGGACCGAGGACGACGACTGAGGTTCCTGCCAGACTGAGGGAGGAGGTGGAGAGACTCTATAAACTGAAGATGCCCGAAGACTTTTATCTCTTCTGGGACTTCTGCTCTTCGCTCAGCCCCGACAACCCCCGGGGTAGGTTACCCACCCACTCACCCACAACCAACCCTGACAACCCCGGGTAGGTTACCCACCCACTCACCCACAACCAGCCCCGACAACCCCGGGGTAGGTTACCCACCCACTCACCCACAACCAGCCCTGACAACCCCGGGGTAGGTTACCCACCCACTCACTCACCCATAACCAGCCCCGACAACCCCGGGTAGGTTACCCACCCACTCACTCACCCATAACCAGCCCCGACAACCCCGGGGTAGGTTACCCACCCACCCCACAACCAGCCCTGACAACCCCGGGGTAGGTTACCCACCCACTCACCCACAACCAGCCCTGACAACCCCGGGTAGGTTACCCACCCACTCACCCACAACCAGCCCTGACAACCCCCGGGTAGGTTACCCACTCACCCACCCACAACCAGCCCCGACAACCCCGGGTAGGTTACCCACTCACTCACCCACAACCAGCCCCGACAACCCCGGGTAGGTTACCCACTCCACTCACCCACAACCAGCCCCGACAACCCCGGGGTAGGTTACCCACCCACCATCACCCATAACCAGCCCCGACAACCCCCCGGGGTAGGTTACCCACTCACTCACCCACAACCAGCCCCGACAACCCCGGGGTAGGTTACCCACTCACCCACAACCAGCCCTGACAACCCCGGGGTAGGTTACCCACTCACCACTCACCCACAACCAGCCCCGACAACCCCGGGTAGGTTACCCACCCACCATCACCCACAACCAGCCCTGACAACCCCGGGTAGGTTACCCACTCACTCACTCACCCATAACCAGCCCCGACAACCCCGGGGTAGGTTACCCACCCACTCACCCACAACCAGCCCTGACAACCCCGGGGTAGGTTACCCACCCACCCACCCACAACCAGCCCCGACACCCCGGGTAGGTTACCCACTCACTCACCCACAACCAGCCCCGACAACCCCGGGTAGGTTACCCACCCACCCACTCACCCACAACCAGCCCTGACAACCCCCGGGGTAGGTTACCCACTCACTCACTCACCCATAACCAGCCCCGACAACCCCCGGGTAGGTTACCCACTCCCACTCACCCACAACCTGCCCGACAACCCCGGGGTAGGTTACCCACCCACTCACCCACAACCAGCCCTGACACCCGGGTAGGTTACCCACTCACCCACTCACCCACAACCAGCCCTGACAACCCCGGGTAGGTTACCCACCCACTCACCCACAACCAGCCCTGACAACCCCGGGTAGGTTACCCACTCACTCACCACTCACCCATAACCAGCCCCGACAACCCCGGGTAGGTTACCCACTCACCCACAACCAGCCCTGGGGTAGGTTACCCACTCACTCACCCACCCACAACCAGCCCCGGGTAGGTTACCCACCCACTCACCCACAACCAGCCCTGACAACCCCGGGGTAGGTTACCCACTCACTCACCCACAACCAGCCCCGACAACCCCGGGGTAGGTTACCCACTCACCCACAACCAGCCCCGGGGTAGGTTACCCACTCACTCACCCACCCACAACCAGCCCCGGGGTAGGTTACCCACTCACTCACCCACAACCAGCCCTGACAACCCTCGGGGTAGATTACCCACTCACCCACCCACAACCAGCCCTGACACCCTCGGGGTAGGTTACCCACTCACTCACCCACAACCAGCCCCGACAACCCTCGGGGTAGGTTACCCACTCACTCACCCACAACCAGCCCCGACAACCCTCAGGGTAGGTTACCCACTCACTCACCCACCCATAACCAGCCCTGACAACCCTCGGGGTAGGTTACCCACTCACTCACTCACCCACAACCAGCCCCAACCAGCTATCTGTCTATAACACTAACCCACAGCCAGCATCACTCCAGTCAGTCCTGTCTATAACACTAACCCACAGCCAGCATCACTCCAGTCAGTCCTGTCTATAACACTAACCCACAGCCAGCATCACTCCAGTCAGTCCTGTCTATAACACTAACCCACAGCCAGCATCACTCCAGTCAGTCCTGTCTATAACACTAACCCACAGCCAGCATCACTCCAGTCAGTCCTATCTATAACACTAACCCACAGCCAGCATCACTCCAGTCAGTCCTGTCTATAACACTAACCCACAGCCAGCATCACTCCAGTCAGTCCTGTCTATAACACTAACCCACAGCCAGCATCACTCCAGTCAGTCCTGTCTATAACACTAACCCACAGCCAGCATCACTCCAGTCAGTCCTGTCTATAACACTAACCCACAGCCAGCATCACTCCAGTCAGTCCTGTCTGTACTCTGTGTAAACAAGGATCATATCGACCACATATAATTCTCCTGTCCCCTCTCTAGACGCGCTGAAGGAAACTCTGGGTTTGAGGTTGGTCGGCCCGTTCGACATCCTGGCGGAGGCCCACCGTAGCTCAGCCGACCCTCAGCCCAACTACCACCTTCACTGGAGGTACTTCTACGACCCTCCGGAGTACCAGACCGTACTACAAGGGAACGCAGCCGACCTGCTACACCTGGGTTACTACAGGTAGGGGTTACTACAGGTAGGGGTTACTACGGGTAGGGGTTACTACAGCTTACTACAGGTTACTACAGGTAGGGGTTACTACAGGTAGGAGTTACTACAGGTAGGGGTTACTACGGGTAGGGGTTACTACGGGTAGGGGAACTACGGGTAGGATTACTACAGGTAGGGGTTACTACAGGTAGGGATTACTACAGGTAGGGGTTACTACAGGTAGGGGTTACTACAGGTTACTACAGGTAGGGGTTACTACAGGTTACTACAGGTAGGAGTTACTACAGGTAGGAGTTACTACAGGTAGGGGTTACTACGGGTAGGGGTTACTACGGGTAGGGGTTACTACAGGTAGGGGTTACTACAGGTAGGGGTTACTACAGGTAGGGATTACTACAGGTAGGGGTTACTACAGGTAGGCATTACTACAGGTAGGGGTTACTACAGGTTACTACAGGTAGGGGTTACTACAGGTTACTACAGGTAGGGGTTACTACAGGTTACTACAGGTAGGAGTTACTACAGGTAGGAGTTACTACAGGTAGGGGTTACTACGGGTAGGGGTTACTACAGGTAGGGGTTACTACAGGTAGGGGTTACTACAGGTAGGGGTTACTACAGGTAGGGGTTACTACAGGTAGGGATTACTACAGGTTACTACAGGTAGGGGTTACTACAGGTTACTACAGGTAGGGGTTACTACAGGTTACTACAGGTAGGGGTTACTACAGGTAGGGGTTACTACAGGTAACTACAGGTAGGGGTTACTACAGGTAGGGGTAACTACAGGTAACTACAGGTAGGGGTTACTACAGGTAGGGGTTACTACAGGTAACTACAGGTAGGGGTTACTACAGGTAGGGGTTACTACAGGTAGGGGTTACTACAGGTAGGGGTACTACAGGTAGGGATTACTACAGGTTACTACAGGTTACTACAGGTAGGGGTTACTACAGGTAGGGGTTACTACAGGTAGGGGTTACTACAGGTAGGGGTTACTACAGGTAGGGTTACTACAGGTAGGGGTTACTACAGGTAGGGGTAACTACAGGTAACTACAGGTAGGGGTTACTACAGGTAGGGGTTACTACAGGTAGGGGTTACTACAGGTAACTACAGGTAGGGGTTACTACAGGTAGGGGTTACTACAGGTAGGGGTTACTACAGGTAGGGGTTACTACAGGTCAGGGCAGTTACTACAGGTAGGGGTTACTACAGGTAGGGGTTACTACAGGTTACTACAGGTAGGGGTTACTACAGGTAGGGGTTACTACAGGTACCTACAGGTAGGGGTTACTACAGGTAGGGGTAACTACAGGTAACTACAGGTAGGGGTTACTACAGGTAGGGGTTACTACAGGTAGGGGTTACTACAGGTAACACAGGGGGGTTACTACAGGTAGGGGTTACTACAGGTAGGGTTACTACAGGTAGGGGTTACTACAGGTAGGGGTAACTACAGGTGTTACTACAGGTAGGGGTTACTACAGGTAGGGGTTACTACAGGTAGGGGTTACTACAGGTAGGGGTTACTACAGGTCACTACAGGTAGGGGTTACTACAGGTAGGGGTTACTACAGGTAGGGGTAACTACAGGTTACTACAGGTAGGGGTTACTACAGGTAGGGGTTACTACAGGTAGGGGTTACTGCAGGTTACTACAGGTAGGGGTTACTACAGGTAGGGGTTACTACAGGTAGGGGTTACTACAGGTAGGGGTTACTACAGGTAGGGTTACTACAGGTAGGGGTTACTACAGGTAGGGGTTACTACGGGTTACTACAGGTAGGGTTACTACAGGTAGGGGTTACTACAGGTTACTACAGGTAGGGGTTACTACAGGTAGGGGTTACTACAGGTAGGGGTAACTACAGGTTACTACAGGTAGGGGTTACTACAGGTAGGGGTTACTACAGGTAGGGGTAACTACAGGTTACTACAGGTAGGGGTTACTACAGGTAGGGGTTACTACAGGTAGGGGTTACTACAGGTAGGGGTTACTACAGGTAGGGGTTACTACAGGTAGGGGTTACTACAGGTAGGGGTTACTACAGGTAGGGGTTACTACAGGTAGGGGTTACTACAGGTAGGGGTTACTACAGGTAGGGGTTACTACAGGTAGGGGTTACTACAGGTAGGGGTTACTACAGGTAAGGGTTACTACAGGTAGGGGTTACTACAGGTAGGGGTTACTACAGGTAGGGGTTACTACAGGTAGGGTTACTACAGGTGAGGGTTACTACAGGTAGGGGTTACTACAGGTAGGGGTTACTACAGGTAAGGGTTACTACAGGTAGGGTTTACTACAGGTAGGGGTTACTACAGGTAGGGTTACTACAGGTAGGGGTTACTACAGGTAGGGGTTACTACAGGTAGGGGTTACTACAGGTAGGGTTTACTACAGGTAACTACAGGAAAAGGTTACTATTTTCCAGAGAGGAACAGCGTCCCGTTCCAACATGGCCGTATTAATCTCCACCTCTATTTTTCAGAGATAGTCCGGACTCCCTGCCTGTGTTTCTAGGGGAGAATGAAGCCAGGAAGGGCTGTACCATCACTCAGATGGGGGACAACGTGTTTGCTGCTGTCCAGTGAGTGTCCTTCATTAACTAACACACGAGCAACAACATGGACCAATTCAACTGAACTAACACAACGACAAGAGATTCCACTGGTTGATGTGGAAGAGATTACTCACAATGCTTATCAAGATTTATTCTCTTTTTCTCACCATCTCTTCTCTCTCTACCTTTTTACCTCTCTCCTCCCTCACCGCGTCCTCCCTCGCTCTCTCTCCTCACTCACCGTCCCTTCGCTCTCTCTCCCTCCCTCACCTTCCGCTCCCTCGCTCTTTCCTCCCTCACCGTGTCCTCCCTCGCTCTCCTTCTCCTCCCTCACCGTTCCCTCCCTCGCTCTCTCTCCACCCTCACTGTCACCCCCCTCGCTCTCTTCTCCCTCACCGTCACCTCCCTCGCTCTCTCCTCCCTCACTGTCACTTTTTTCGGTCTCTCCTCCCTCACCGTCCCCTCCCTCGCTCTCTCCTCCCTCACCGCTCTCTCCTCCCCTCACCATGCCCTCCCTCGCTCTCTCCTCCCTCACCGAACCCTCCTCGCTCTCTCCTCCCTCACTGTCCCCCTTCTCTCTCCTCCCTCACCGTTACCTCCCTCGCTCTCTCCTCCCTCACCGAACCCTCCCTCGCTCTCTCCTCCCTCACTGTCCCCCTTCTCTCTCCTCCTATCTCTGCCCAAACTCTCCCTCCTTCTCTATCTCTCCCTCCTCTTCCCTCTCCTTCAGTCTGTTTCTGGGTAGGAAGAGGAAGGAGAGGGGCGGGGCGTAAGGAAGAGGGCAGGGCTCTGGTTAACCTGGGGGAGGAGTTAAGAGAGAGGGCGGAGTCTCTGGGCTTCTCCCTGGAGCAGAAGACCAAAGGCATGAAGCAGAGAGACAAGAAGGTAACCCCCTCGTTTCTGAGATGGTTCTAGAAGGTAACCCCCCTCGTTCTGAGATGGTTCTAGAAGGTAACCCCCTCGTTCTGAGATGGTTCTAGAAGGTAACCCCCTCGTTCTGAGATGGTTCTAGAAGGTAACCCCCCCTCGTTCTGAGATGGTTCTAGAAGGTAACCCCCCTCGTTCTGAGATGGTTCTAGAAGGTAACCCCCTCGTTCTGAGATGGTTCTAGAAGGTAACCCCCTCGTTCTGAGATGGTTCTAGAAGGTAACCCCCCAGTACTGAGATGGTTCTAGAAGGTAACCCCCCAGTACTGAGATGGTTCTAGAAGGTAACCCCCCCGTACTGAGATGGTTCTAGAAGGTAACCCCCCCTCGTTCTGAGATGGTTCTAGAAGGTAACCCCCCAGTACTGAGATGGTTCTAGAAGGTAACCCCCAGTACTGAGATGGTTCTAGAAGGTAACCCCCCCAGTACTGAGATGGTTCTAGAAGGTAACCCCCCAGTACTGAGATGGTTCTAGAAGGTAACCCCCCAGTACTGAGATGGTTCTAGAAGGTAACCCCCCAGTACTGAGATGGTTCTAGAAGGTAACCCCCCAGTACTGAGACGGTTCTAGAAGGTAACCCCCCAGTACTGAGATGGTTCTAGAAGGTAACCCCCAGTACTGAGACGGTTCTAGAAGGTAACCCCCCACGTACTGAGACGGTACTAGAAGGTAACCCCCAGTACTGAGATGGTTCTAGAAGGTAACCCCCTCGTTCTGAGATGGTTCTAGAAGGTAACCCCCCCAGTACTGAGATGGTTCTAGAAGGTAACCCCCCAGTACTGAGATGGTTCTAGAAGGTAACCCCCTCGTTCTGAGATGGTTTCTAGAAGGTAACCCCCAGTACTGAGATGGTTCTAGAAGGTGAACCCCCCCAGTACTGAGACGGTACTAGAAGGTAACCCCCCTCGTTCTGAGACGGTACTAGAAGGTAACCCCTCGTTCTGAGATGGTTCTAGAAGGTAACCCCCTCGTTCTGAGATGGTTCTAGAAGGTAACCCCCTCGTTCTGAGATGGTTCTAGAAGGTAACCCCCCTCGTTCTGAGATGGTTCTAGAAGGTAACCCCCCTCGTTCTGAGATGGTTCTAGAAGGTAACCC